>NC_133921.1:1802500-2034558 GCF_964199755.1 Larus michahellis
AGATATCTTTGTGCTGTAAATCTCCCAACAGCCAAACGCAAAAGCAGCAAACATCTCGCTGTATGTCCCACATCCAAAGTGCCAAGAGAGAGTTTGCTCTCCCTGTCTTTGAGTACTGTTTTCACTGTCCCGGTTACCTCTTTGCTAGCATTCTCTTCAGAGCCGCAGTGAAACCAGGAACCACGTGGAGAAGGCAGCCACACTGAAAGTGCCTGGAGGGAACATTGGGGCTTCTTCTCAGTGTCTCTGACATAGGGTTTCACTGTCCCGGGAAAGTCTCTGCTAACACCGTGCAGAGCGCTGTGCCCAATATACAGAAACGTCTTGCGGTATCTCCTACAGGGAAAGTGCCAGGAGGGAATTGCGGAGCTTGTTCTCAGTGTCTCTGAGAATTGCTCTGATTATCTGTGTGACCTCTTTGCTAAGACTCTCCAGAGAGCCGTCCTCAAAACAAACACACATCTTGACATATCTCCCACATTGATCGCAGTGTCTCCAGAAACGGCATTCAAGGAGCCAGGACCTTTTCTCCCTACACTGTCCATTGAGTTGTCCTCAAAACCAATATACATCCTGCTATATCTCCCACATGGAAAGTGCCAGGAGGGAGAAGTGGGGATTATGTTTAGACTTTCTCGGAACTGCTTCAAATCAACTAGATATCTTTGTGCTGTAAATCTCCCAACAGCCAAACGCAAAAGCAGCAAACATCTCGCTGTATGTCCCACATCCAAAGTGCCAAGAGAGAGTTTGCTCTCCCTGTCTTTGAGTACTGTTTTCACTGTCCCGGTTACCTCTTTGCTAGCATTCTCTTCAGAGCCGCAGTGAAACCAGGAACCACGTGGAGAAGGCAGCCACACTGAAAGTGCCTGGAGGGAACATTGGGGCTTCTTCTCAGTGTCTCTGACATAGGGTTTCACTGTCCCGGGAAAGTCTCTGCTAACACCGTGCAGAGCGCTGTGCCCAATATACAGAAACGTCTTGCGGTATCTCCTACAGGGAAAGTGCCAGGAGGGAATTGCGGAGCTTGTTCTCAGTGTCTCTGAGAATTGCTCTGATTATCTGTGTGACCTCTTTGCTAAGACTCTCCAGAGAGCCGTCCTCAAAACAAACACACATCTTGACATATCTCCCACATTGATCGCAGTGTCTCCAGAAACGGCATTCAAGGAGCCAGGAGGTTTTCTCCCTACACTGTCCATTGAGTTGTCCTCAAAACCAATATACATCCTGCTATATCTCCCACATGGAAAGTGCCAGGAGGGAGAAGTGGGGATTATGTTTAGACTTTCTCGGAACTGCTTCAAATCAACTAGATATCTTTGTGCTGTAAATCTCCCAACAGCCAAACGCAAAAGCAGCAAACATCTCGCTGTATGTCCCACATCCAAAGTGCCAAGAGAGAGTTTGCTCTCCCTGTCTTTGAGTACTGTTTTCACTGTCCCGGTTACCTCTTTGCTAGCATTCTCTTCAGAGCCGCAGTGAAACCAGGAACCACGTGGAGAAGGCAGCCACACTGAAAGTGCCTGGAGGGAACATTGGGGCTTCTTCTCAGTGTCTCTGACATAGGGTTTCACTGTCCCGGGAAAGTCTCTGCTAACACCGTGCAGAGCGCTGTGCCCAATATACAGAAACGTCTTGCGGTATCTCCTACAGGGAAAGTGCCAGGAGGGAATTGCGGAGCTTGTTCTCAGTGTCTCTGAGAATTGCTCTGATTATCTGTGTGACCTCTTTGCTAAGACTCTCCAGAGAGCCGTCCTCAAAACAAACACACATCTTGACATATCTCCCACATTGATCGCAGTGTCTCCAGAAACGGCATTCAAGGAGCCAGGACCTTTTCTCCCTACACTGTCCATTGAGTTGTCCTCAAAACCAATATACATCCTGCTATATCTCCCACATGGAAAGTGCCAGGAGGGAGAAGTGGGGATTATGTTTAGACTTTCTCGGAACTGCTTCAAATCAACTAGATATCTTTGTGCTGTAAATCTCCCAACAGCCAAACGCAAAAGCAGCAAACATCTCGCTGTATGTCCCACATCCAAAGTGCCAAGAGAGAGTTTGCTCTCCCTGTCTTTGAGTACTGTTTTCACTGTCCCGGTTACCTCTTTGCTAGCATTCTCTTCAGAGCCGCAGTGAAACCAGGAACCACGTGGAGAAGGCAGCCACACTGAAAGTGCCTGGAGGGAACATTGGGGCTTCTTCTCAGTGTCTCTGACATAGGGTTTCACTGTCCCGGGAAAGTCTCTGCTAACACCGTGCAGAGCGCTGTGCCCAATATACAGAAACGTCTTGCGGTATCTCCTACAGGGAAAGTGCCAGGAGGGAATTGCGGAGCTTGTTCTCAGTGTCTCTGAGAATTGCTCTGATTATCTGTGTGACCTCTTTGCTAAGACTCTCCAGAGAGCCGTCCTCAAAACAAACACACATCTTGACATATCTCCCACATTGATCGCAGTGTCTCCAGAAACGGCATTCAAGGAGCCAGGAGGTTTTCTCCCTACACTGTCCATTGAGTTGTCCTCAAAACCAATATACATCCTGCTATATCTCCCACATGGAAAGTGCCAGGAGGGAGAAGTGGGGATTATGTTTAGACTTTCTCGGAACTGCTTCAAATCAACTAGATATCTTTGTGCTGTAAATCTCCCAACAGCCAAACGCAAAAGCAGCAAACATCTCGCTGTATGTCCCACATCCAAAGTGCCAAGAGAGAGTTTGCTCTCCCTGTCTTTGAGTACTGTTTTCACTGTCCCGGTTACCTCTTTGCTAGCATTCTCTTCAGAGCCGCAGTGAAACCAGGAACCACGTGGAGAAGGCAGCCACACTGAAAGTGCCTGGAGGGAACATTGGGGCTTCTTCTCAGTGTCTCTGACATAGGGTTTCACTGTCCCGGGAAAGTCTCTGCTAACACCGTGCAGAGCGCTGTGCCCAATATACAGAAACGTCTTGCGGTATCTCCTACAGGGAAAGTGCCAGGAGGGAATTGCGGAGCTTGTTCTCAGTGTCTCTGAGAATTGCTCTGATTATCTGTGTGACCTCTTTGCTAAGACTCTCCAGAGAGCCGTCCTCAAAACAAACACACATCTTGACATATCTCCCACATTGATCGCAGTGTCTCCAGAAACGGCATTCAAGGAGCCAGGACCTTTTCTCCCTACACTGTCCATTGAGTTGTCCTCAAAACCAATATACATCCTGCTATATCTCCCACATGGAAAGTGCCAGGAGGGAGAAGTGGGGATTATGTTTAGACTTTCTCGGAACTGCTTCAAATCAACTAGATATCTTTGTGCTGTAAATCTCCCAACAGCCAAACGCAAAAGCAGCAAACATCTCGCTGTATGTCCCACATCCAAAGTGCCAAGAGAGAGTTTGCTCTCCCTGTCTTTGAGTACTGTTTTCACTGTCCCGGTTACCTCTTTGCTAGCATTCTCTTCAGAGCCGCAGTGAAACCAGGAACCACGTGGAGAAGGCAGCCACACTGAAAGTGCCTGGAGGGAACATTGGGGCTTCTTCTCAGTGTCTCTGACATAGGGTTTCACTGTCCCGGGAAAGTCTCTGCTAACACCGTGCAGAGCGCTGTGCCCAATATACAGAAACGTCTTGCGGTATCTCCTACAGGGAAAGTGCCAGGAGGGAATTGCGGAGCTTGTTCTCAGTGTCTCTGAGAATTGCTCTGATTATCTGTGTGACCTCTTTGCTAAGACTCTCCAGAGAGCCGTCCTCAAAACAAACACACATCTTGACATATCTCCCACATTGATCGCAGTGTCTCCAGAAACGGCATTCAAGGAGCCAGGAGGTTTTCTCCCTACACTGTCCATTGAGTTGTCCTCAAAACCAATATACATCCTGCTATATCTCCCACATGGAAAGTGCCAGGAGGGAGAAGTGGGGATTATGTTTAGACTTTCTCGGAACTGCTTCAAATCAACTAGATATCTTTGTGCTGTAAATCTCCCAACAGCCAAACGCAAAAGCAGCAAACATCTCGCTGTATGTCCCACATCCAAAGTGCCAAGAGAGAGTTTGCTCTCCCTGTCTTTGAGTACTGTTTTCACTGTCCCGGTTACCTCTTTGCTAGCATTCTCTTCAGAGCCGCAGTGAAACCAGGAACCACGTGGAGAAGGCAGCCACACTGAAAGTGCCTGGAGGGAACATTGGGGCTTCTTCTCAGTGTCTCTGACATAGGGTTTCACTGTCCCGGGAAAGTCTCTGCTAACACCGTGCAGAGCGCTGTGCCCAATATACAGAAACGTCTTGCGGTATCTCCTACAGGGAAAGTGCCAGGAGGGAATTGCGGAGCTTGTTCTCAGTGTCTCTGAGAATTGCTCTGATTATCTGTGTGACCTCTTTGCTAAGACTCTCCAGAGAGCCGTCCTCAAAACAAACACACATCTTGACATATCTCCCACATTGATCGCAGTGTCTCCAGAAACGGCATTCAAGGAGCCAGGACCTTTTCTCCCTACACTGTCCATTGAGTTGTCCTCAAAACCAATATACATCCTGCTATATCTCCCACATGGAAAGTGCCAGGAGGGAGAAGTGGGGATTATGTTTAGACTTTCTCGGAACTGCTTCAAATCAACTAGATATCTTTGTGCTGTAAATCTCCCAACAGCCAAACGCAAAAGCAGCAAACATCTCGCTGTATGTCCCACATCCAAAGTGCCAAGAGAGAGTTTGCTCTCCCTGTCTTTGAGTACTGTTTTCACTGTCCCGGTTACCTCTTTGCTAGCATTCTCTTCAGAGCCGCAGTGAAACCAGGAACCACGTGGAGAAGGCAGCCACACTGAAAGTGCCTGGAGGGAACATTGGGGCTTCTTCTCAGTGTCTCTGACATAGGGTTTCACTGTCCCGGGAAAGTCTCTGCTAACACCGTGCAGAGCGCTGTGCCCAATATACAGAAACGTCTTGCGGTATCTCCTACAGGGAAAGTGCCAGGAGGGAATTGCGGAGCTTGTTCTCAGTGTCTCTGAGAATTGCTCTGATTATCTGTGTGACCTCTTTGCTAAGACTCTCCAGAGAGCCGTCCTCAAAACAAACACACATCTTGACATATCTCCCACATTGATCGCAGTGTCTCCAGAAACGGCATTCAAGGAGCCAGGACCTTTTCTCCCTACACTGTCCATTGAGTTGTCCTCAAAACCAATATACATCCTGCTATATCTCCCACATGGAAAGTGCCAGGAGGGAGAAGTGGGGATTATGTTTAGACTTTCTCGGAACTGCTTCAAATCAACTAGATATCTTTGTGCTGTAAATCTCCCAACAGCCAAACGCAAAAGCAGCAAACATCTCGCTGTATGTCCCACATCCAAAGTGCCAAGAGAGAGTTTGCTCTCCCTGTCTTTGAGTACTGTTTTCACTGTCCCGGTTACCTCTTTGCTAGCATTCTCTTCAGAGCCGCAGTGAAACCAGGAACCACGTGGAGAAGGCAGCCACACTGAAAGTGCCTGGAGGGAACATTGGGGCTTCTTCTCAGTGTCTCTGACATAGGGTTTCACTGTCCCGGGAAAGTCTCTGCTAACACCGTGCAGAGCGCTGTGCCCAATATACAGAAACGTCTTGCGGTATCTCCTACAGGGAAAGTGCCAGGAGGGAATTGCGGAGCTTGTTCTCAGTGTCTCTGAGAATTGCTCTGATTATCTGTGTGACCTCTTTGCTAAGACTCTCCAGAGAGCCGTCCTCAAAACAAACACACATCTTGACATATCTCCCACATTGATCGCAGTGTCTCCAGAAACGGCATTCAAGGAGCCAGGACCTTTTCTCCCTACACTGTCCATTGAGTTGTCCTCAAAACCAATATACATCCTGCTATATCTCCCACATGGAAAGTGCCAGGAGGGAGAAGTGGGGATTATGTTTAGACTTTCTCGGAACTGCTTCAAATCAACTAGATATCTTTGTGCTGTAAATCTCCCAACAGCCAAACGCAAAAGCAGCAAACATCTCGCTGTATGTCCCACATCCAAAGTGCCAAGAGAGAGTTTGCTCTCCCTGTCTTTGAGTACTGTTTTCACTGTCCCGGTTACCTCTTTGCTAGCATTCTCTTCAGAGCCGCAGTGAAACCAGGAACCACGTGGAGAAGGCAGCCACACTGAAAGTGCCTGGAGGGAACATTGGGGCTTCTTCTCAGTGTCTCTGACATAGGGTTTCACTGTCCCGGGAAAGTCTCTGCTAACACCGTGCAGAGCGCTGTGCCCAATATACAGAAACGTCTTGCGGTATCTCCTACAGGGAAAGTGCCAGGAGGGAATTGCGGAGCTTGTTCTCAGTGTCTCTGAGAATTGCTCTGATTATCTGTGTGACCTCTTTGCTAAGACTCTCCAGAGAGCCGTCCTCAAAACAAACACACATCTTGACATATCTCCCACATTGATCGCAGTGTCTCCAGAAACGGCATTCAAGGAGCCAGGACCTTTTCTCCCTACACTGTCCATTGAGTTGTCCTCAAAACCAATATACATCCTGCTATATCTCCCACATGGAAAGTGCCAGGAGGGAGAAGTGGGGATTATGTTTAGACTTTCTCGGAACTGCTTCAAATCAACTAGATATCTTTGTGCTGTAAATCTCCCAACAGCCAAACGCAAAAGCAGCAAACATCTCGCTGTATGTCCCACATCCAAAGTGCCAAGAGAGAGTTTGCTCTCCCTGTCTTTGAGTACTGTTTTCACTGTCCCGGTTACCTCTTTGCTAGCATTCTCTTCAGAGCCGCAGTGAAACCAGGAACCACGTGGAGAAGGCAGCCACACTGAAAGTGCCTGGAGGGAACATTGGGGCTTCTTCTCAGTGTCTCTGACATAGGGTTTCACTGTCCCGGGAAAGTCTCTGCTAACACCGTGCAGAGCGCTGTGCCCAATATACAGAAACGTCTTGCGGTATCTCCTACAGGGAAAGTGCCAGGAGGGAATTGCGGAGCTTGTTCTCAGTGTCTCTGAGAATTGCTCTGATTATCTGTGTGACCTCTTTGCTAAGACTCTCCAGAGAGCCGTCCTCAAAACAAACACACATCTTGACATATCTCCCACATTGATCGCAGTGTCTCCAGAAACGGCATTCAAGGAGCCAGGACCTTTTCTCCCTACACTGTCCATTGAGTTGTCCTCAAAACCAATATACATCCTGCTATATCTCCCACATGGAAAGTGCCAGGAGGGAGAAGTGGGGATTATGTTTAGACTTTCTCGGAACTGCTTCAAATCAACTAGATATCTTTGTGCTGTAAATCTCCCAACAGCCAAACGCAAAAGCAGCAAACATCTCGCTGTATGTCCCACATCCAAAGTGCCAAGAGAGAGTTTGCTCTCCCTGTCTTTGAGTACTGTTTTCACTGTCCCGGTTACCTCTTTGCTAGCATTCTCTTCAGAGCCGCAGTGAAACCAGGAACCACGTGGAGAAAGCACCCACACTGAAAGTGCCTGGAGGGAACATTGGGGCTTCTTCTCAGTGTCTCTGACATAGGGTTTCACTGTCCCGGGAAAGTCTCTGCTAACACCGTGCAGAGCGCTGTGCCCAATATACAGAAACGTCTTGCGGTATCTCCTACAGGGAAAGTGCCAGGAGGGAATTGCGGAGCTTGTTCTCAGTGTCTCTGAGAATTGCTCTGATTATCTGTGTGACCTCTTTGCTAAGACTCTCCAGAGAGCCGTCCTCAAAACAAACACACATCTTGACATATCTCCCACATTGATCGCAGTGTCTCCAGAAACGGCATTCAAGGAGCCAGGACCTTTTCTCCCTACACTGTCCATTGAGTTGTCCTCAAAACCAATATACATCCTGCTATATCTCCCACATGGAAAGTGCCAGGAGGGAGAAGTGGGGATTATGTTTAGACTTTCTCGGAACTGCTTCAAATCAACTAGATATCTTTGTGCTGTAAATCTCCCAACAGCCAAACGCAAAAGCAGCAAACATCTCGCTGTATGTCCCACATCCAAAGTGCCAAGAGAGAGTTTGCTCTCCCTGTCTTTGAGTACTGTTTTCACTGTCCCGGTTACCTCTTTGCTAGCATTCTCTTCAGAGCCGCAGTGAAACCAGGAACCACGTGGAGAAGGCAGCCACACTGAAAGTGCCTGGAGGGAACATTGGGGCTTCTTCTCAGTGTCTCTGACATAGGGTTTCACTGTCCCGGGAAAGTCTCTGCTAACACCGTGCAGAGCGCTGTGCCCAATATACAGAAACGTCTTGCGGTATCTCCTACAGGGAAAGTGCCAGGAGGGAATTGCGGAGCTTGTTCTCAGTGTCTCTGAGAATTGCTCTGATTATCTGTGTGACCTCTTTGCTAAGACTCTCCAGAGAGCCGTCCTCAAAACAAACACACATCTTGACATATCTCCCACATTGATCGCAGTGTCTCCAGAAACGGCATTCAAGGAGCCAGGACCTTTTCTCCCTACACTGTCCATTGAGTTGTCCTCAAAACCAATATACATCCTGCTATATCTCCCACATGGAAAGTGCCAGGAGGGAGAAGTGGGGATTATGTTTAGACTTTCTCGGAACTGCTTCAAATCAACTAGATATCTTTGTGCTGTAAATCTCCCAACAGCCAAACGCAAAAGCAGCAAACATCTCGCTGTATGTCCCACATCCAAAGTGCCAAGAGAGAGTTTGCTCTCCCTGTCTTTGAGTACTGTTTTCACTGTCCCGGTTACCTCTTTGCTAGCATTCTCTTCAGAGCCGCAGTGAAACCAGGAACCACGTGGAGAAGGCAGCCACACTGAAAGTGCCTGGAGGGAACATTGGGGCTTCTTCTCAGTGTCTCTGACATAGGGTTTCACTGTCCCGGGAAAGTCTCTGCTAACACCGTGCAGAGCGCTGTGCCCAATATACAGAAACGTCTTGCGGTATCTCCTACAGGGAAAGTGCCAGGAGGGAATTGCGGAGCTTGTTCTCAGTGTCTCTGAGAATTGCTCTGATTATCTGTGTGACCTCTTTGCTAAGACTCTCCAGAGAGCCATCCTCAAAACAAACACACATCTTGACATATCTCCCACATTGATCGCAGTGTCTCCAGAAACGGCATTCAAGGAGCCAGGACCTTTTCTCCCTACACTGTCCATTGAGTTGTCCTCAAAACCAATATACATCCTGCTATATCTCCCACATGGAAAGTGCCAGGAGGGAGAAGTGGGGATTATGTTTAGACTTTCTCGGAACTGCTTCAAATCAACTAGATATCTTTGTGCTGTAAATCTCCCAACAGCCAAACGCAAAAGCAGCAAACATCTCGCTGTATGTCCCACATCCAAAGTGCCAAGAGAGAGCTTGCTCTCCCTGTCTTTGAGTACTGTTTTCACTGTCCCGGTTACCTCTTTGCTAGCATTCTCTTCAGAGCCGCAGTGAAACCAGGAACCACGTGGAGAAGGCAGCCACACTGAAAGTGCCTGGAGGGAACATTGGGGCTTCTTCTCAGTGTCTCTGACATAGGGTTTCACTGTCCCGGGAAAGTCTCTGCTAACACCGTGCAGAGCGCTGTGCCCAATATACAGAAACGTCTTGCGGTATCTCCTACAGGGAAAGTGCCAGGAGGGAATTGCGGAGCTTGTTCTCAGTGTCTCTGAGAATTGCTCTGATTATCTGTGTGACCTCTTTGCTAAGACTCTCCAGAGAGCCGTCCTCAAAACAAACACACATCTTGACATATCTCCCACATTGATCGCAGTGTCTCCAGAAACGGCATTCAAGGAGCCAGGAGGTTTTCTCCCTACACTGTCCATTGAGTTGTCCTCAAAACCAATATACATCCTGCTATATCTCCCACATGGAAAGTGCCAGGAGGGAGAAGTGGGGATTATGTTTAGACTTTCTCGGAACTGCTTCAAATCAACTAGATATCTTTGTGCTGTAAATCTCCCAACAGCCAAACGCAAAAGCAGCAAACATCTCGCTGTATGTCCCACATCCAAAGTGCCAAGAGAGAGCTTGCTCTCCCTGTCTTTGAGTACTGTTTTCACTGTCCCGGTTACCTCTTTGCTAGCATTCTCTTCAGAGCCGCAGTGAAACCAGGAACCACGTGGAGAAGGCAGCCACACTGAAAGTGCCTGGAGGGAACATTGGGGCTTCTTCTCAGTGTCTCTGACATAGGGTTTCACTGTCCCGGGAAAGTCTCTGCTAACACCGTGCAGAGCGCTGTGCCCAATATACAGAAACGTCTTGCGGTATCTCCTACAGGGAAAGTGCCAGGAGGGAATTGCGGAGCTTGTTCTCAGTGTCTCTGAGAATTGCTCTGATTATCTGTGTGACCTCTTTGCTAAGACTCTCCAGAGAGCCGTCCTCAAAACAAACACACATCTTGACATATCTCCCACATTGATCGCAGTGTCTCCAGAAACGGCATTCAAGGAGCCAGGACCTTTTCTCCCTACACTGTCCATTGAGTTGTCCTCAAAACCAATATACATCCTGCTATATCTCCCACATGGAAAGTGCCAGGAGGGAGAAGTGGGGATTATGTTTAGACTTTCTCGGAACTGCTTCAAATCAACTAGATATCTTTGTGCTGTAAATCTCCCAACAGCCAAACGCAAAAGCAGCAAACATCTCGCTGTATGTCCCACATCCAAAGTGCCAAGAGAGAGTTTGCTCTCCCTGTCTTTGAGTACTGTTTTCACTGTCCCGGTTACCTCTTTGCTAGCATTCTCTTCAGAGCCGCAGTGAAACCAGGAACCACGTGGAGAAGGCAGCCACACTGAAAGTGCCTGGAGGGAACATTGGGGCTTCTTCTCAGTGTCTCTGACATAGGGTTTCACTGTCCCGGGAAAGTCTCTGCTAACACCGTGCAGAGCGCTGTGCCCAATATACAGAAACGTCTTGCGGTATCTCCTACAGGGAAAGTGCCAGGAGGGAATTGCGGAGCTTGTTCTCAGTGTCTCTGAGAATTGCTCTGATTATCTGTGTGACCTCTTTGCTAAGACTCTCCAGAGAGCCGTCCTCAAAACAAACACACATCTTGACATATCTCCCACATTGATCGCAGTGTCTCCAGAAACGGCATTCAAGGAGCCAGGAGGTTTTCTCCCTACACTGTCCATTGAGTTGTCCTCAAAACCAATATACATCCTGCTATATCTCCCACATGGAAAGTGCCAGGAGGGAGAAGTGGGGATTATGTTTAGACTTTCTCGGAACTGCTTCAAATCAACTAGATATCTTTGTGCTGTAAATCTCCCAACAGCCAAACGCAAAAGCAGCAAACATCTCGCTGTATGTCCCACATCCAAAGTGCCAAGAGAGAGCTTGCTCTCCCTGTCTTTGAGTACTGTTTTCACTGTCCCGGTTACCTCTTTGCTAACATTCTCTTCAGAGCTGCAGTGAAACCAGGAACCACGTGGAGAAAGCACCCACACTGAAAGTGCCTGGAGGGAACATTGGGGCTTCTTCTCAGTGTCTCTGACATAGGGTTTCACTGTCCCGGGAAAGTCTCTGCTAACACCGTGCAGAGCGCTGTGCCCAATGTACAGAAACGTCTTGCGGTATCTCCTACAGGGAAAGTGCCAGGAGGGAATTGTGGAGCTTGTTCTCAGTGTCTCTGAGAATTGCTCTGATTATCTGTGTGACCTCTTTGCTAAGACTCTCCAGAGAGCCGTCCTCAAAACAAACACACATCTTGACATATCTCCCACATTGATCGCAGTGTCTCCAGAAACGGCATTCAAGGAGCCAGGACCTTTTCTCCCTACACTGTCCATTGAGTTGTCCTCAAAACCAATATACATCCTGCTATATCTCCCACATGGAAAGTGCCAGGAGGGAGAAGTGGGGATTATGTTTAGACTTTCTCGGAACTGCTTCAAATCAACTAGATATCTTTGTGCTGTAAATCTCCCAACAGCCAAACGCAAAAGCAGCAAACATCTCGCTGTATGTCCCACATCCAAAGTGCCAAGAGAGAGCTTGCTCTCCCTGTCTTTGAGTACTGTTTTCACTGTCCCGGTTACCTCTTTGCTAGCATTCTCTTCAGAGCCGCAGTGAAACCAGGAACCACGTGGAGAAGGCAGCCACACTGAAAGTGCCTGGAGGGAACATTGGGGCTTCTTCTCAGTGTCTCTGACATAGGGTTTCACTGTCCCGGGAAAGTCTCTGCTAACACCGTGCAGAGCGCTGTGCCCAATATACAGAAACGTCTTGCGGTATCTCCTACAGGGAAAGTGCCAGGAGGGAATTGCGGAGCTTGTTCTCAGTGTCTCTGAGAATTGCTCTGATTATCTGTGTGACCTCTTTGCTAAGACTCTCCAGAGAGCCGTCCTCAAAACAAACACACATCTTGACATATCTCCCACATTGATCGCAGTGTCTCCAGAAACGGCATTCAAGGAGCCAGGAGGTTTTCTCCCTACACTGTCCATTGAGTTGTCCTCAAAACCAATATACATCCTGCTATATCTCCCACATGGAAAGTGCCAGGAGGGAGAAGTGGGGATTATGTTTAGACTTTCTCGGAACTGCTTCAAATCAACTAGATATCTTTGTGCTGTAAATCTCCCAACAGCCAAACGCAAAAGCAGCAAACATCTCGCTGTATGTCCCACATCCAAAGTGCCAAGAGAGAGTTTGCTCTCCCTGTCTTTGAGTACTGTTTTCACTGTCCCGGTTACCTCTTTGCTAGCATTCTCTTCAGAGCCGCAGTGAAACCAGGAACCACGTGGAGAAGGCAGCCACACTGAAAGTGCCTGGAGGGAACATTGGGGCTTCTTCTCAGTGTCTCTGACATAGGGTTTCACTGTCCCGGGAAAGTCTCTGCTAACACCGTGCAGAGCGCTGTGCCCAATATACAGAAACGTCTTGCGGTATCTCCTACAGGGAAAGTGCCAGGAGGGAATTGCGGAGCTTGTTCTCAGTGTCTCTGAGAATTGCTCTGATTATCTGTGTGACCTCTTTGCTAAGACTCTCCAGAGAGCCGTCCTCAAAACAAACACACATCTTGACATATCTCCCACATTGATCGCAGTGTCTCCAGAAACGGCATTCAAGGAGCCAGGAGGTTTTCTCCCTACACTGTCCATTGAGTTGTCCTCAAAACCAATATACATCCTGCTATATCTCCCACATGGAAAGTGCCAGGAGGGAGAAGTGGGGATTATGTTTAGACTTTCTCGGAACTGCTTCAAATCAACTAGATATCTTTGTGCTGTAAATCTCCCAACAGCCAAACGCAAAAGCAGCAAACATCTCGCTGTATGTCCCACATCCAAAGTGCCAAGAGAGAGCTTGCTCTCCCTGTCTTTGAGTACTGTTTTCACTGTCCCGGTTACCTCTTTGCTAACATTCTCTTCAGAGCCGCAGTGAAACCAGGAACCACGTGGAGAAAGCACCCACACTGAAAGTGCCTGGAGGGAACATTGGGGCTTCTTCTCAGTGTCTCTGACATAGGGTTTCACTGTCCCGGGAAAGTCTCTGCTAACACCGTGCAGAGCACTGTGCCCAATATACAGAAACGTCTTGCGGTATCTCCTACAGGGAAAGTGCCAGGAGGGAATTGCGGAGCTTGTTCTCAGTGTCTCTGAGAATTGCTCTGATTATCTGTGTGACCTCTTTGCTAAGACTCTCCAGAGAGCCGTCCTCAAAACAAACACACATCTTGACATATCTCCCACATTGATCGCAGTGTCTCCAGAAACGGCATTCAAGGAGCCAGGAGGTTTTCTCCCTACACTGTCCATTGAGTTGTCCTCAAAACCAATATACATCCTGCTATATCTCCCACATGGAAAGTGCCAGGAGGGAGAAGTGGGGATTATGTTTAGACTTTCTCGGAACTGCTTCAAATCAACTAGATATCTTTGTGCTGTAAATCTCCCAACAGCCAAACGCAAAAGCAGCAAACATCTCGCTGTATGTCCCACATCCAAAGTGCCAAGAGAGAGCTTGCTCTCCCTGTCTTTGAGTACTGTTTTCACTGTCCCGGTTACCTCTTTGCTAACATTCTCTTCAGAGCCGCAGTGAAACCAGGAACCACGTGGAGAAAGCACCCACACTGAAAGTGCCTGGAGGGAACATTGGGGCTTCTTCTCAGTGTCTCTGACATAGGGTTTCACTGTCCCGGGAAAGTCTCTGCTAACACCGTGCAGAGCGCTGTGCCCAATATACAGAAACGTCTTGCGGTATCTCCTACAGGGAAAGTGCCAGGAGGGAATTGCGGAGCTTGTTCTCAGTGTCTCTGAGAATTGCTCTGATTATCTGTGTGACCTCTTTGCTAAGACTCTCCAGAGAGCCGTCCTCAAAACAAACACACATCTTGACATATCTCCCACATTGATCGCAGTGTCTCCAGAAACGGCATTCAAGGAGCCAGGAGGTTTTCTCCCTACACTGTCCATTGAGTTGTCCTCAAAACCAATATACATCCTGCTATATCTCCCACATGGAAAGTGCCAGGAGGGAGAAGTGGGGATTATGTTTAGACTTTCTCGGAACTGCTTCAAATCAACTAGATATCTTTGTGCTGTAAATCTCCCAACAGCCAAACGCAAAAGCAGCAAACATCTCGCTGTATGTCCCACATCCAAAGTGCCAAGAGAGAGCTTGCTCTCCCTGTCTTTGAGTACTGTTTTCACTGTCCCGGTTACCTCTTTGCTAACATTCTCTTCAGAGCTGCAGTGAAACCAGGAACCACGTGGAGAAAGCACCCACACTGAAAGTGCCTGGAGGGAACATTGGGGCTTCTTCTCAGTGTCTCTGACATAGGGTTTCACTGTCCCGGGAAAGTCTCTGCTAACACCGTGCAGAGCGCTGTGCCCAATGTACAGAAACGTCTTGCGGTATCTCCTACAGGGAAAGTGCCAGGAGGGAATTGTGGAGCTTGTTCTCAGTGTCTCTGAGAATTGCTCTGATTATCTGTGTGACCTCTTTGCTAAGACTCTCCAGAGAGCCGTCCTCAAAACAAACACACATCTTGACATATCTCCCACATTGATCGCAGTGTCTCCAGAAACGGCATTCAAGGAGCCAGGACCTTTTCTCCCTACACTGTCCATTGAGTTGTCCTCAAAACCAATATACATCCTGCTATATCTCCCACATGGAAAGTGCCAGGAGGGAGAAGTGGGGATTATGTTTAGACTTTCTCGGAACTGCTTCAAATCAACTAGATATCTTTGTGCTGTAAATCTCCCAACAGCCAAACGCAAAAGCAGCAAACATCTCGCTGTATGTCCCACATCCAAAGTGCCAAGAGAGAGCTTGCTCTCCCTGTCTTTGAGTACTGTTTTCACTGTCCCGGTTACCTCTTTGCTAGCATTCTCTTCAGAGCCGCAGTGAAACCAGGAACCACGTGGAGAAGGCAGCCACACTGAAAGTGCCTGGAGGGAACATTGGGGCTTCTTCTCAGTGTCTCTGACATAGGGTTTCACTGTCCCGGGAAAGTCTCTGCTAACACCGTGCAGAGCGCTGTGCCCAATATACAGAAACGTCTTGCGGTATCTCCTACAGGGAAAGTGCCAGGAGGGAATTGCGGAGCTTGTTCTCAGTGTCTCTGAGAATTGCTCTGATTATCTGTGTGACCTCTTTGCTAAGACTCTCCAGAGAGCCGTCCTCAAAACAAACACACATCTTGACATATCTCCCACATTGATCGCAGTGTCTCCAGAAACGGCATTCAAGGAGCCAGGAGGTTTTCTCCCTACACTGTCCATTGAGTTGTCCTCAAAACCAATATACATCCTGCTATATCTCCCACATGGAAAGTGCCAGGAGGGAGAAGTGGGGATTATGTTTAGACTTTCTCGGAACTGCTTCAAATCAACTAGATATCTTTGTGCTGTAAATCTCCCAACAGCCAAACGCAAAAGCAGCAAACATCTCGCTGTATGTCCCACATCCAAAGTGCCAAGAGAGAGTTTGCTCTCCCTGTCTTTGAGTACTGTTTTCACTGTCCCGGTTACCTCTTTGCTAGCATTCTCTTCAGAGCCGCAGTGAAACCAGGAACCACGTGGAGAAGGCAGCCACACTGAAAGTGCCTGGAGGGAACATTGGGGCTTCTTCTCAGTGTCTCTGACATAGGGTTTCACTGTCCCGGGAAAGTCTCTGCTAACACCGTGCAGAGCGCTGTGCCCAATATACAGAAACGTCTTGCGGTATCTCCTACAGGGAAAGTGCCAGGAGGGAATTGCGGAGCTTGTTCTCAGTGTCTCTGAGAATTGCTCTGATTATCTGTGTGACCTCTTTGCTAAGACTCTCCAGAGAGCCGTCCTCAAAACAAACACACATCTTGACATATCTCCCACATTGATCGCAGTGTCTCCAGAAACGGCATTCAAGGAGCCAGGAGGTTTTCTCCCTACACTGTCCATTGAGTTGTCCTCAAAACCAATATACATCCTGCTATATCTCCCACATGGAAAGTGCCAGGAGGGAGAAGTGGGGATTATGTTTAGACTTTCTCGGAACTGCTTCAAATCAACTAGATATCTTTGTGCTGTAAATCTCCCAACAGCCAAACGCAAAAGCAGCAAACATCTCGCTGTATGTCCCACATCCAAAGTGCCAAGAGAGAGCTTGCTCTCCCTGTCTTTGAGTACTGTTTTCACTGTCCCGGTTACCTCTTTGCTAACATTCTCTTCAGAGCCGCAGTGAAACCAGGAACCACGTGGAGAAAGCACCCACACTGAAAGTGCCTGGAGGGAACATTGGGGCTTCTTCTCAGTGTCTCTGACATAGGGTTTCACTGTCCCGGGAAAGTCTCTGCTAACACCGTGCAGAGCACTGTGCCCAATATACAGAAACGTCTTGCGGTATCTCCTACAGGGAAAGTGCCAGGAGGGAATTGCGGAGCTTGTTCTCAGTGTCTCTGAGAATTGCTCTGATTATCTGTGTGACCTCTTTGCTAAGACTCTCCAGAGAGCCGTCCTCAAAACAAACACACATCTTGACATATCTCCCACATTGATCGCAGTGTCTCCAGAAACGGCATTCAAGGAGCCAGGAGGTTTTCTCCCTACACTGTCCATTGAGTTGTCCTCAAAACCAATATACATCCTGCTATATCTCCCACATGGAAAGTGCCAGGAGGGAGAAGTGGGGATTATGTTTAGACTTTCTCGGAACTGCTTCAAATCAACTAGATATCTTTGTGCTGTAAATCTCCCAACAGCCAAACGCAAAAGCAGCAAACATCTCGCTGTATGTCCCACATCCAAAGTGCCAAGAGAGAGCTTGCTCTCCCTGTCTTTGAGTACTGTTTTCACTGTCCCGGTTACCTCTTTGCTAACATTCTCTTCAGAGCCGCAGTGAAACCAGGAACCACGTGGAGAAAGCACCCACACTGAAAGTGCCTGGAGGGAACATTGGGGCTTCTTCTCAGTGTCTCTGACATAGGGTTTCACTGT
Organism: Larus michahellis; assembly: GCF_964199755.1. Classification (NCBI taxonomy): domain Eukaryota; kingdom Metazoa; phylum Chordata; class Aves; order Charadriiformes; family Laridae; genus Larus; species Larus michahellis. The sequence continues at coordinate 1,819,849 of NC_133921.1, forward strand.
CCCGGGAAAGTCTCTGCTAACACCGTGCAGAGCGCTGTGCCCAATATACAGAAACGTCTTGCGGTATCTCCTACAGGGAAAGTGCCAGGAGGGAATTGCGGAGCTTGTTCTCAGTGTCTCTGAGAATTGCTCTGATTATCTGTGTGACCTCTTTGCTAAGACTCTCCAGAGAGCCGTCCTCAAAACAAACACACATCTTGACATATCTCCCACATTGATCGCAGTGTCTCCAGAAACGGCATTCAAGGAGCCAGGAGGTTTTCTCCCTACACTGTCCATTGAGTTGTCCTCAAAACCAATATACATCCTGCTATATCTCCCACATGGAAAGTGCCAGGAGGGAGAAGTGGGGATTATGTTTAGACTTTCTCGGAACTGCTTCAAATCAACTAGATATCTTTGTGCTGTAAATCTCCCAACAGCCAAACGCAAAAGCAGCAAACATCTCGCTGTATGTCCCACATCCAAAGTGCCAAGAGAGAGCTTGCTCTCCCTGTCTTTGAGTACTGTTTTCACTGTCCCGGTTACCTCTTTGCTAACATTCTCTTCAGAGCCGCAGTGAAACCAGGAACCACGTGGAGAAAGCACCCACACTGAAAGTGCCTGGAGGGAACATTGGGGCTTCTTCTCAGTGTCTCTGACATAGGGTTTCACTGTCCCGGGAAAGTCTCTGCTAACACCGTGCAGAGCGCTGTGCCCAATATACAGAAATGTCTTGCGGTATCTCCTACAGGGAAAGTGCCAGGAGGGAATTGCGGAGCTTGTTCTCAGTGTCTCTGAGAATTGCTCTGATTATCTGTGTGACCTCTTTGCTAAGACTCTCCAGAGAGCCGTCCTCAAAACAAACACACATCTTGACATATCTCCCACATTGATCGCAGTGTCTCCAGAAACGGCATTCAAGGAGCCAGGACCTTTTCTCCCTACACTGTCCATTGAGTTGTCCTCAAAACCAATATACATCCTGCTATATCTCCCACATGGAAAGTGCCAGGAGGGAGAAGTGGGGATTATGTTTAGACTTTCTCGGAACTGCTTCAAATCAACTAGATATCTTTGTGCTGTAAATCTCCCAACAGCCAAACGCAAAAGCAGCAAACATCTCGCTGTATGTCCCACATCCAAAGTGCCAAGAGAGAGTTTGCTCTCCCTGTCTTTGAGTACTGTTTTCACTGTCCCGGTTACCTCTTTGCTAGCATTCTCTTCAGAGCCGCAGTGAAACCAGGAACCACGTGGAGAAGGCAGCCACACTGAAAGTGCCTGGAGGGAACATTGGGGCTTCTTCTCAGTGTCTCTGACATAGGGTTTCACTGTCCCGGGAAAGTCTCTGCTAACACCGTGCAGAGCGCTGTGCCCAATATACAGAAACGTCTTGCGGTATCTCCTACAGGGAAAGTGCCAGGAGGGAATTGCGGAGCTTGTTCTCAGTGTCTCTGAGAATTGCTCTGATTATCTGTGTGACCTCTTTGCTAAGACTCTCCAGAGAGCCGTCCTCAAAACAAACACACATCTTGACATATCTCCCACATTGATCGCAGTGTCTCCAGAAACGGCATTCAAGGAGCCAGGACCTTTTCTCCCTACACTGTCCATTGAGTTGTCCTCAAAACCAATATACATCCTGCTATATCTCCCACATGGAAAGTGCCAGGAGGGAGAAGTGGGGATTATGTTTAGACTTTCTCGGAACTGCTTCAAATCAACTAGATATCTTTGTGCTGTAAATCTCCCAACAGCCAAACGCAAAAGCAGCAAACATCTCGCTGTATGTCCCACATCCAAAGTGCCAAGAGAGAGTTTGCTCTCCCTGTCTTTGAGTACTGTTTTCACTGTCCCGGTTACCTCTTTGCTAGCATTCTCTTCAGAGCCGCAGTGAAACCAGGAACCACGTGGAGAAGGCAGCCACACTGAAAGTGCCTGGAGGGAACATTGGGGCTTCTTCTCAGTGTCTCTGACATAGGGTTTCACTGTCCCGGGAAAGTCTCTGCTAACACCGTGCAGAGCGCTGTGCCCAATATACAGAAACGTCTTGCGGTATCTCCTACAGGGAAAGTGCCAGGAGGGAATTGCGGAGCTTGTTCTCAGTGTCTCTGAGAATTGCTCTGATTATCTGTGTGACCTCTTTGCTAAGACTCTCCAGAGAGCCGTCCTCAAAACCAACACACATCTTGACATATCTCCCACATTGATCGCAGTGTCTCCAGAAACGGCATTCAAGGAGCCAGGACCTTTTCTCCCTACACTGTCCATTGAGTTGTCCTCAAAACCAATATACATCCTGCTATATCTCCCACATGGAAAGTGCCAGGAGGGAGAAGTGGGGATTATGTTTAGACTTTCTCGGAACTGCTTCAAATCAACTAGATATCTTTGTGCTGTAAATCTCCCAACAGCCAAACGCAAAAGCAGCAAACATCTCGCTGTATGTCCCACATCCAAAGTGCCAAGAGAGAGTTTGCTCTCCCTGTCTTTGAGTACTGTTTTCACTGTCCCGGTTACCTCTTTGCTAGCATTCTCTTCAGAGCCGCAGTGAAACCAGGAACCACGTGGAGAAGGCAGCCACACTGAAAGTGCCTGGAGGGAACATTGGGGCTTCTTCTCAGTGTCTCTGACATAGGGTTTCACTGTCCCGGGAAAGTCTCTGCTAACACCGTGCAGAGCGCTGTGCCCAATATACAGAAACGTCTTGCGGTATCTCCTACAGGGAAAGTGCCAGGAGGGAATTGCGGAGCTTGTTCTCAGTGTCTCTGAGAATTGCTCTGATTATCTGTGTGACCTCTTTGCTAAGACTCTCCAGAGAGCCGTCCTCAAAACAAACACACATCTTGACATATCTCCCACATTGATCGCAGTGTCTCCAGAAACGGCATTCAAGGAGCCAGGACCTTTTCTCCCTACACTGTCCATTGAGTTGTCCTCAAAACCAATATACATCCTGCTATATCTCCCACATGGAAAGTGCCAGGAGGGAGAAGTGGGGATTATGTTTAGACTTTCTCGGAACTGCTTCAAATCAACTAGATATCTTTGTGCTGTAAATCTCCCAACAGCCAAACGCAAAAGCAGCAAACATCTCGCTGTATGTCCCACATCCAAAGTGCCAAGAGAGAGTTTGCTCTCCCTGTCTTTGAGTACTGTTTTCACTGTCCCGGTTACCTCTTTGCTAGCATTCTCTTCAGAGCCGCAGTGAAACCAGGAACCACGTGGAGAAGGCAGCCACACTGAAAGTGCCTGGAGGGAACATTGGGGCTTCTTCTCAGTGTCTCTGACATAGGGTTTCACTGTCCCGGGAAAGTCTCTGCTAACACCGTGCAGAGCGCTGTGCCCAATATACAGAAACGTCTTGCGGTATCTCCTACAGGGAAAGTGCCAGGAGGGAATTGCGGAGCTTGTTCTCAGTGTCTCTGAGAATTGCTCTGATTATCTGTGTGACCTCTTTGCTAAGACTCTCCAGAGAGCCGTCCTCAAAACAAACACACATCTTGACATATCTCCCACATTGATCGCAGTGTCTCCAGAAACGGCATTCAAGGAGCCAGGACCTTTTCTCCCTACACTGTCCATTGAGTTGTCCTCAAAACCAATATACATCCTGCTATATCTCCCACATGGAAAGTGCCAGGAGGGAGAAGTGGGGATTATGTTTAGACTTTCTCGGAACTGCTTCAAATCAACTAGATATCTTTGTGCTGTAAATCTCCCAACAGCCAAACGCAAAAGCAGCAAACATCTCGCTGTATGTCCCACATCCAAAGTGCCAAGAGAGAGTTTGCTCTCCCTGTCTTTGAGTACTGTTTTCACTGTCCCGGTTACCTCTTTGCTAGCATTCTCTTCAGAGCCGCAGTGAAACCAGGAACCACGTGGAGAAGGCAGCCACACTGAAAGTGCCTGGAGGGAACATTGGGGCTTCTTCTCAGTGTCTCTGACATAGGGTTTCACTGTCCCGGGAAAGTCTCTGCTAACACCGTGCAGAGCGCTGTGCCCAATATACAGAAACGTCTTGCGGTATCTCCTACAGGGAAAGTGCCAGGAGGGAATTGCGGAGCTTGTTCTCAGTGTCTCTGAGAATTGCTCTGATTATCTGTGTGACCTCTTTGCTAAGACTCTCCAGAGAGCCGTCCTCAAAACAAACACACATCTTGACATATCTCCCACATTGATCGCAGTGTCTCCAGAAACGGCATTCAAGGAGCCAGGAGGTTTTCTCCCTACACTGTCCATTGAGTTGTCCTCAAAACCAATATACATCCTGCTATATCTCCCACATGGAAAGTGCCAGGAGGGAGAAGTGGGGATTATGTTTAGACTTTCTCGGAACTGCTTCAAATCAACTAGATATCTTTGTGCTGTAAATCTCCCAACAGCCAAACGCAAAAGCAGCAAACATCTCGCTGTATGTCCCACATCCAAAGTGCCAAGAGAGAGCTTGCTCTCCCTGTCTTTGAGTACTGTTTTCACTGTCCCGGTTACCTCTTTGCTAGCATTCTCTTCAGAGCCGCAGTGAAACCAGGAACCACGTGGAGAAGGCAGCCACACTGAAAGTGCCTGGAGGGAACATTGGGGCTTCTTCTCAGTGTCTCTGACATAGGGTTTCACTGTCCCGGGAAAGTCTCTGCTAACACCGTGCAGAGCGCTGTGCCCAATATACAGAAACGTCTTGCGGTATCTCCTACAGGGAAAGTGCCAGGAGGGAATTGCGGAGCTTGTTCTCAGTGTCTCTGAGAATTGCTCTGATTATCTGTGTGACCTCTTTGCTAAGACTCTCCAGAGAGCCGTCCTCAAAACAAACACACATCTTGACATATCTCCCACATTGATCGCAGTGTCTCCAGAAACGGCATTCAAGGAGCCAGGACCTTTTCTCCCTACACTGTCCATTGAGTTGTCCTCAAAACCAATATACATCCTGCTATATCTCCCACATGGAAAGTGCCAGGAGGGAGAAGTGGGGATTATGTTTAGACTTTCTCGGAACTGCTTCAAATCAACTAGATATCTTTGTGCTGTAAATCTCCCAACAGCCAAACGCAAAAGCAGCAAACATCTCGCTGTATGTCCCACATCCAAAGTGCCAAGAGAGAGTTTGCTCTCCCTGTCTTTGAGTACTGTTTTCACTGTCCCGGTTACCTCTTTGCTAGCATTCTCTTCAGAGCCGCAGTGAAACCAGGAACCACGTGGAGAAGGCAGCCACACTGAAAGTGCCTGGAGGGAACATTGGGGCTTCTTCTCAGTGTCTCTGACATAGGGTTTCACTGTCCCGGGAAAGTCTCTGCTAACACCGTGCAGAGCGCTGTGCCCAATATACAGAAACGTCTTGCGGTATCTCCTACAGGGAAAGTGCCAGGAGGGAATTGCGGAGCTTGTTCTCAGTGTCTCTGAGAATTGCTCTGATTATCTGTGTGACCTCTTTGCTAAGACTCTCCAGAGAGCCGTCCTCAAAACAAACACACATCTTGACATATCTCCCACATTGATCGCAGTGTCTCCAGAAACGGCATTCAAGGAGCCAGGAGGTTTTCTCCCTACACTGTCCATTGAGTTGTCCTCAAAACCAATATACATCCTGCTATATCTCCCACATGGAAAGTGCCAGGAGGGAGAAGTGGGGATTATGTTTAGACTTTCTCGGAACTGCTTCAAATCAACTAGATATCTTTGTGCTGTAAATCTCCCAACAGCCAAACGCAAAAGCAGCAAACATCTCGCTGTATGTCCCACATCCAAAGTGCCAAGAGAGAGCTTGCTCTCCCTGTCTTTGAGTACTGTTTTCACTGTCCCGGTTACCTCTTTGCTAACATTCTCTTCAGAGCCGCAGTGAAACCAGGAACCACGTGGAGAAAGCACCCACACTGAAAGTGCCTGGAGGGAACATTGGGGCTTCTTCTCAGTGTCTCTGACATAGGGTTTCACTGTCCCGGGAAAGTCTCTGCTAACACCGTGCAGAGCGCTGTGCCCAATATACAGAAACGTCTTGCGGTATCTCCTACAGGGAAAGTGCCAGGAGGGAATTGCGGAGCTTGTTCTCAGTGTCTCTGAGAATTGCTCTGATTATCTGTGTGACCTCTTTGCTAAGACTCTCCAGAGAGCCGTCCTCAAAACAAACACACATCTTGACATATCTCCCACATTGATCGCAGTGTCTCCAGAAACGGCATTCAAGGAGCCAGGAGGTTTTCTCCCTACACTGTCCATTGAGTTGTCCTCAAAACCAATATACATCCTGCTATATCTCCCACATGGAAAGTGCCAGGAGGGAGAAGTGGGGATTATGTTTAGACTTTCTCGGAACTGCTTCAAATCAACTAGATATCTTTGTGCTGTAAATCTCCCAACAGCCAAACGCAAAAGCAGCAAACATCTCGCTGTATGTCCCACATCCAAAGTGCCAAGAGAGAGCTTGCTCTCCCTGTCTTTGAGTACTGTTTTCACTGTCCCGGTTACCTCTTTGCTAACATTCTCTTCAGAGCCGCAGTGAAACCAGGAACCACGTGGAGAAAGCACCCACACTGAAAGTGCCTGGAGGGAACATTGGGGCTTCTTCTCAGTGTCTCTGACATAGGGTTTCACTGTCCCGGGAAAGTCTCTGCTAACACCGTGCAGAGCGCTGTGCCCAATATACAGAAACGTCTTGCGGTATCTCCTACAGGGAAAGTGCCAGGAGGGAATTGCGGAGCTTGTTCTCAGTGTCTCTGAGAATTGCTCTGATTATCTGTGTGACCTCTTTGCTAAGACTCTCCAGAGAGCCGTCCTCAAAACAAACACACATCTTGACATATCTCCCACATTGATCGCAGTGTCTCCAGAAACGGCATTCAAGGAGCCAGGAGGTTTTCTCCCTACACTGTCCATTGAGTTGTCCTCAAAACCAATATACATCCTGCTATATCTCCCACATGGAAAGTGCCAGGAGGGAGAAGTGGGGATTATGTTTAGACTTTCTCGGAACTGCTTCAAATCAACTAGATATCTTTGTGCTGTAAATCTCCCAACAGCCAAACGCAAAAGCAGCAAACATCTCGCTGTATGTCCCACATCCAAAGTGCCAAGAGAGAGCTTGCTCTCCCTGTCTTTGAGTACTGTTTTCACTGTCCCGGTTACCTCTTTGCTAACATTCTCTTCAGAGCCGCAGTGAAACCAGGAACCACGTGGAGAAAGCACCCACACTGAAAGTGCCTGGAGGGAACATTGGGGCTTCTTCTCAGTGTCTCTGACATAGGGTTTCACTGTCCCGGGAAAGTCTCTGCTAACACCGTGCAGAGCGCTGTGCCCAATATACAGAAACGTCTTGCGGTATCTCCTACAGGGAAAGTGCCAGGAGGGAATTGCGGAGCTTGTTCTCAGTGTCTCTGAGAATTGCTCTGATTATCTGTGTGACCTCTTTGCTAAGACTCTCCAGAGAGCCGTCCTCAAAACAAACACACATCTTGACATATCTCCCACATTGATCGCAGTGTCTCCAGAAACGGCATTCAAGGAGCCAGGAGGTTTTCTCCCTACACTGTCCATTGAGTTGTCCTCAAAACCAATATACATCCTGCTATATCTCCCACATGGAAAGTGCCAGGAGGGAGAAGTGGGGATTATGTTTAGACTTTCTCGGAACTGCTTCAAATCAACTAGATATCTTTGTGCTGTAAATCTCCCAACAGCCAAACGCAAAAGCAGCAAACATCTCGCTGTATGTCCCACATCCAAAGTGCCAAGAGAGAGCTTGCTCTCCCTGTCTTTGAGTACTGTTTTCACTGTCCCGGTTACCTCTTTGCTAGCATTCTCTTCAGAGCTGCAGTGAAACCAGGAACCACGTGGAGAAAGCACCCACACTGAAAGTGCCTGGAGGGAACATTGGGGCTTCTTCTCAGTGTCTCTGACATAGGGTTTCACTGTCCCGGGAAAGTCTCTGCTAACACCGTGCAGAGCGCTGTGCCCAATATACAGAAACGTCTTGCGGTATCTCCTACAGGGAAAGTGCCAGGAGGGAATTGCGGAGCTTGTTCTCAGTGTCTCTGAGAATTGCTCTGATTATCTGTGTGACCTCTTTGCTAAGACTCTCCAGAGAGCCGTCCTCAAAACAAACACACATCTTGACATATCTCCCACATTGATCGCAGTGTCTCCAGAAACGGCATTCAAGGAGCCAGGACCTTTTCTCCCTACACTGTCCATTGAGTTGTCCTCAAAACCAATATACATCCTGCTATATCTCCCACATGGAAAGTGCCAGGAGGGAGAAGTGGGGATTATGTTTAGACTTTCTCGGAACTGCTTCAAATCAACTAGATATCTTTGTGCTGTAAATCTCCCAACAGCCAAACGCAAAAGCAGCAAACATCTCGCTGTATGTCCCACATCCAAAGTGCCAAGAGAGAGCTTGCTCTCCCTGTCTTTGAGTACTGTTTTCACTGTCCCGGTTACCTCTTTGCTAGCATTCTCTTCAGAGCTGCAGTGAAACCAGGAACCACGTGGAGAAAGCACCCACACTGAAAGTGCCTGGAGGGAACATTGGGGCTTCTTCTCAGTGTCTCTGACATAGGGTTTCACTGTCCCGGGAAAGTCTCTGCTAACACCGTGCAGAGCGCTGTGCCCAATATACAGAAACGTCTTGCGGTATCTCCTACAGGGAAAGTGCCAGGAGGGAATTGCGGAGCTTGTTCTCAGTGTCTCTGAGAATTGCTCTGATTATCTGTGTGACCTCTTTGCTAAGACTCTCCAGAGAGCCGTCCTCAAAACAAACACACATCTTGACATATCTCCCACATTGATCGCAGTGTCTCCAGAAACGGCATTCAAGGAGCCAGGACCTTTTCTCCCTACACTGTCCATTGAGTTGTCCTCAAAACCAATATACATCCTGCTATATCTCCCACATGGAAAGTGCCAGGAGGGAGAAGTGGGGATTATGTTTAGACTTTCTCGGAACTGCTTCAAATCAACTAGATATCTTTGTGCTGTAAATCTCCCAACAGCCAAACGCAAAAGCAGCAAACATCTCGCTGTATGTCCCACATCCAAAGTGCCAAGAGAGAGCTTGCTCTCCCTGTCTTTGAGTACTGTTTTCACTGTCCCGGTTACCTCTTTGCTAACATTCTCTTCAGAGCTGCAGTGAAACCAGGAACCACGTGGAGAAAGCACCCACACTGAAAGTGCCTGGAAGGAACATTGGGGCTTCTTCTCAGTGTCTCTGACATAGGGTTTCACTGTCCCGGGAAAGTCTCTGCTAACACCGTGCAGAGCGCTGTGCCCAATATACAGAAACGTCTTGCGGTATCTCCTACAGGGAAAGTGCCAGGAGGGAATTGCGGAGCTTGTTCTCAGTGTCTCTGAGAATTGCTCTGATTATCTGTGTGACCTCTTTGCTAAGACTCTCCAGAGAGCCGTCCTCAAAACAAACACACATCTTGACATATCTCCCACATTGATCGCAGTGTCTCCAGAAACGGCATTCAAGGAGCCAGGACCTTTTCTCCCTACACTGTCCATTGAGTTGTCCTCAAAACCAATATACATCCTGCTATATCTCCCACATGGAAAGTGCCAGGAGGGAGAAGTGGGGATTATGTTTAGACTTTCTCGGAACTGCTTCAAATCAACTAGATATCTTTGTGCTGTAAATCTCCCAACAGCCAAACGCAAAAGCAGCAAACATCTCGCTGTATGTCCCACATCCAAAGTGCCAAGAGAGAGCTTGCTCTCCCTGTCTTTGAGTACTGTTTTCACTGTCCCGGTTACCTCTTTGCTAGCATTCTCTTCAGAGCTGCAGTGAAACCAGGAACCATGTGGAGAAAGCACCCACACTGAAAGTGCCTGGAGGGAACATTGGGGCTTCTTCTCAGTGTCTCTGACATAGGGTTTCACTGTCCCGGGAAAGTCTCTGCTAACACCGTGCAGAGCGCTGTGCCCAATATACAGAAACGTCTTGCGGTATCTCCTACAGGGAAAGCGCCAGGAGGGAATTGTCGAGCTTGTTCTCAGTGTCTCTGAGAATTGCTCTCATTATCCCTGTGACCTCTTTGCTAAGACTCTCCAGAGAGCCGTCCTCAAAACCAACACACATCTTGACATATCTCCCACATTGATCGCAGTGTCTCCAGAAACGGCATTCAAGGAGCCAGGAGGTTTTCTCCCTACACTGTCCATTGAGTTGTCCTCAAAACCAATATACATCCTGCTATATCTCCCACATGGAAAGTGCCAGGAGGGAGAAGTGGGGATTATGTTTAGACTTTCTCGGAACTGCTTCAAATCAACTAGATATCTTTGTGCTGTAAATCTCCCAACAGCCAAACGCAAAAGCAGCAAACATCTCGCTGTATGTCCCACATCCAAAGTGCCAAGAGAGAGCTTGCTCTCCCTGTCTTTGAGTACTGTTTTCACTGTCCCGGTTACCTCTTTGCTAGCATTCTCTTCAGAGCTGCAGTGAAACCAGGAACCACGTGGAGAAAGCACCCACACTGAAAGTGCCTGGAGGGAACATTGGGGCTTCTTCTCAGTGTCTCTGACATAGGGTTTCACTGTCCCGGGAAAGTCTCTGCTAACACCGTGCAGAGCGCTGTGCCCAATATACAGAAACGTCTTGCGGTATCTCCTACAGGGAAAGTGCCAGGAGGGAATTGCGGAGCTTGTTCTCAGTGTCTCTGAGAATTGCTCTGATTATCTGTGTGACCTCTTTGCTAAGACTCTCCAGAGAGCCGTCCTCAAAACAAACACACATCTTGACATATCTCCCACATTGATCGCAGTGTCTCCAGAAACGGCATTCAAGGAGCCAGGACCTTTTCTCCCTACACTGTCCATTGAGTTGTCCTCAAAACCAATATACATCCTGCTATATCTCCCACATGGAAAGTGCCAGGAGGGAGAAGTGGGGATTATGTTTAGACTTTCTCGGAACTGCTTCAAATCAACTAGATATCTTTGTGCTTTAAATCTCCCAACAGCCAAACGCAAAAGCAGCAAACATCTCGCTGTATGTCCCACATCCAAAGTGCCAAGAGAGAGCTTGCTCTCCCTGTCTTTGAGTACTGTTTTCACTGTCCCGGTTACCTCTTTGCTAACATTCTCTTCAGAGCTGCAGTGAAACCAGGAACCACGTGGAGAAAGCACCCACACTGAAAGTGCCTGGAAGGAACATTGGGGCTTCTTCTCAGTGTCTCTGACATAGGGTTTCACTGTCCCGGGAAAGTCTCTGCTAACACCGTGCAGAGCGCTGTGCCCAATATACAGAAACGTCTTGCGGTATCTCCTACAGGGAAAGTGCCAGGAGGGAATTGCGGAGCTTGTTCTCAGTGTCTCTGAGAATTGCTCTGATTATCTGTGTGACCTCTTTGCTAAGACTCTCCAGAGAGCCGTCCTCAAAACAAACACACATCTTGACATATCTCCCACATTGATCGCAGTGTCTCCAGAAACGGCATTCAAGGAGCCAGGACCTTTTCTCCCTACACTGTCCATTGAGTTGTCCTCAAAACCAATATACATCCTGCTATATCTCCCACATGGAAAGTGCCAGGAGGGAGAAGTGGGGATTATGTTTAGACTTTCTCGGAACTGCTTCAAATCAACTAGATATCTTTGTGCTGTAAATCTCCCAACAGCCAAACGCAAAAGCAGCAAACATCTCGCTGTATGTCCCACATCCAAAGTGCCAAGAGAGAGCTTGCTCTCCCTGTCTTTGAGTACTGTTTTCACTGTCCCGGTTACCTCTTTGCTAGCATTCTCTTCAGAGCTGCAGTGAAACCAGGAACCACGTGGAGAAAGCACCCACACTGAAAGTGCCTGGAGGGAACATTGGGGCTTCTTCTCAGTGTCTCTGACATAGGGTTTCACTGTCCCGGGAAAGTCTCTGCTAACACCGTGCAGAGCGCTGTGCCCAATATACAGAAACGTCTTGCGGTATCTCCTACAGGGAAAGTGCCAGGAGGGAATTGCGGAGCTTGTTCTCAGTGTCTCTGAGAATTGCTCTGATTATCTGTGTGACCTCTTTGCTAAGACTCTCCAGAGAGCCGTCCTCAAAACCAACACACATCTTGACATATCTCCCACATTGATCGCAGTGTCTCCAGAAACGGCATTCAAGGAGCCAGGAGGTTTTCTCCCTACACTGTCCATTGAGTTGTCCTCAAAACCAATATACATCCTGCTATATCTCCCACATGGAAAGTGCCAGGAGGGAGAAGTGGGGATTATGTTTAGACTTTCTCGGAACTGCTTCAAATCAACTAGATATCTTTGTGCTGTAAATCTCCCAACAGCCAAACGCAAAAGCAGCAAACATCTCGCTGTATGTCCCACATCCAAAGTGCCAAGAGAGAGCTTGCTCTCCCTGTCTTTGAGTACTGTTTTCACTGTCCCGGTTACCTCTTTGCTAGCATTCTCTTCAGAGCTGCAGTGAAACCAGGAACCACGTGGAGAAAGCACCCACACTGAAAGTGCCTGGAGGGAACATTGGGGCTTCTTCTCAGTGTCTCTGACATAGGGTTTCACTGTCCCGGCAAAGTCTCTGCTAACACCGTGCAGAGCGCTGTGCCCAATATACAGAAACGTCTTGCGGTATCTCCTACAGGGAAAGTGCCAGGAGGGAATTGCGGAGCTTGTTCTCAGTGTCTCTGAGAATTGCTCTGATTATCTGTGTGACCTCTTTGCTAAGACTCTCCAGAGAGCCGTCCTCAAAACAAACACACATCTTGACATATCTCCCACATTGATCGCAGTGTCTCCAGAAACGGCATTCAAGGAGCCAGGAGGTTTTCTCCCTACACTGTCCATTGAGTTGTCCTCAAAACCAATATACATCCTGCTATATCTCCCACATGGAAAGTGCCAGGAGGGAGAAGTGGGGATTATGTTTAGACTTTCTCGGAACTGCTTCAAATCAACTAGATATCTTTGTGCTGTAAATCTCCCAACAGCCAAACGCAAAAGCAGCAAACATCTCGCTGTATGTCCCACATCCAAAGTGCCAAGAGAGAGCTTGCTCTCCCTGTCTTTGAGTACTGTTTTCACTGTCCCGGTTACCTCTTTGCTAACATTCTCTTCAGAGCTGCAGTGAAACCAGGAACCACGTGGAGAAAGCACCCACACTGAAAGTGCCTGGAGGGAACATTGGGGCTTCTTCTCAGTGTCTCTGACATAGGGTTTCACTGTCCCGGGAAAGTCTCTGCTAACACCGTGCAGAGCGCTGTGCCCAATATACAGAAACGTCTTGCGGTATCTCCTACAGGGAAAGTGCCAGGAGGGAATTGCGGAGCTTGTTCTCAGTGTCTCTGAGAATTGCTCTGATTATCTGTGTGACCTCTTTGCTAAGACTCTCCAGAGAGCCGTCCTCAAAACAAACACACATCTTGACATATCTCCCACATTGATCGCAGTGTCTCCAGAAACGGCATTCAAGGAGCCAGGAGGTTTTCTCCCTACACTGTCCATTGAGTTGTCCTCAAAACCAATATACATCCTGCTATATCTCCCACATGGAAAGTGCCAGGAGGGAGAAGTGGGGATTATGTTTAGACTTTCTCGGAACTGCTTCAAATCAACTAGATATCTTTGTGCTGTAAATCTCCCAACAGCCAAACGCAAAAGCAGCAAACATCTCGCTGTATGTCCCACATCCAAAGTGCCAAGAGAGAGCTTGCTCTCCCTGTCTTTGAGTACTGTTTTCACTGTCCCGGTTACCTCTTTGCTAGCATTCTCTTCAGAGCTGCAGTGAAACCAGGAACCACGTGGAGAAAGCACCCACACTGAAAGTGCCTGGAGGGAACATTGGGGCTTCTTCTCAGTGTCTCTGACATAGGGTTTCACTGTCCCGGGAAAGTCTCTGCTAACACCGTGCAGAGCGCTGTGCCCAATATACAGAAACGTCTTGCGGTATCTCCTACAGGGAAAGTGCCAGGAGGGAATTGCGGAGCTTGTTCTCAGTGTCTCTGAGAATTGCTCTGATTATCTGTGTGACCTCTTTGCTAAGACTCTCCAGAGAGCCGTCCTCAAAACAAACACACATCTTGACATATCTCCCACATTGATCGCAGTGTCTCCAGAAACGGCATTCAAGGAGCCAGGACCTTTTCTCCCTACACTGTCCATTGAGTTGTCCTCAAAACCAATATACATCCTGCTATATCTCCCACATGGAAAGTGCCAGGAGGGAGAAGTGGGGATTATGTTTAGACTTTCTCGGAACTGCTTCAAATCAACTAGATATCTTTGTGCTGTAAATCTCCCAACAGCCAAACGCAAAAGCAGCAAACATCTCGCTGTATGTCCCACATCCAAAGTGCCAAGAGAGAGCTTGCTCTCCCTGTCTTTGAGTACTGTTTTCACTGTCCCGGTTACCTCTTTGCTAACATTCTCTTCAGAGCTGCAGTGAAACCAGGAACCACGTGGAGAAAGCACCCACACTGAAAGTGCCTGGAAGGAACATTGGGGCTTCTTCTCAGTGTCTCTGACATAGGGTTTCACTGTCCCGGGAAAGTCTCTGCTAACACCGTGCAGAGCGCTGTGCCCAATATACAGAAACGTCTTGCGGTATCTCCTACAGGGAAAGTGCCAGGAGGGAATTGCGGAGCTTGTTCTCAGTGTCTCTGAGAATTGCTCTGATTATCTGTGTGACCTCTTTGCTAAGACTCTCCAGAGAGCCGTCCTCAAAACAAACACACATCTTGACATATCTCCCACATTGATCGCAGTGTCTCCAGAAACGGCATTCAAGGAGCCAGGACCTTTTCTCCCTACACTGTCCATTGAGTTGTCCTCAAAACCAATATACATCCTGCTATATCTCCCACATGGAAAGTGCCAGGAGGGAGAAGTGGGGATTATGTTTAGACTTTCTCGGAACTGCTTCAAATCAACTAGATATCTTTGTGCTGTAAATCTCCCAACAGCCAAATGCAAAAGCAGCAAACATCTCGCTGTATGTCCCACATCCAAAGTGCCAAGAGAGAGCTTGCTCTCCCTGTCTTTGAGTACTGTTTTCACTGTCCCGGTTACCTCTTTGCTAGCATTCTCTTCAGAGCTGCAGTGAAACCAGGAACCACGTGGAGAAAGCACCCACACTGAAAGTGCCTGGAGGGAACATTGGGGCTTCTTCTCAGTGTCTCTGACATAGGGTTTCACTGTCCCGGGAAAGTCTCTGCTAACACCGTGCAGAGCGCTGTGCCCAATATACAGAAACGTCTTGCGGTATCTCCTACAGGGAAAGTGCCAGGAGGGAATTGCGGAGCTTGTTCTCAGTGTCTCTGAGAATTGCTCTGATTATCTGTGTGACCTCTTTGCTAAGACTCTCCAGAGAGCCGTCCTCAAAACAAACACACATCTTGACATATCTCCCACATTGATCGCAGTGTCTCCAGAAACGGCATTCAAGGAGCCAGGACCTTTTCTCCCTACACTGTCCATTGAGTTGTCCTCAAAACCAATATACATCCTGCTATATCTCCCACATGGAAAGTGCCAGGAGGGAGAAGTGGGGATTATGTTTAGACTTTCTCGGAACTGCTTCAAATCAACTAGATATCTTTGTGCTGTAAATCTCCCAACAGCCAAACGCAAAAGCAGCAAACATCTCGCTGTATGTCCCACATCCAAAGTGCCAAGAGAGAGCTTGCTCTCCCTGTCTTTGAGTACTGTTTTCACTGTCCCGGTTACCTCTTTGCTAGCATTCTCTTCAGAGCTGCAGTGAAACCAGGAACCACGTGGAGAAAGCACCCACACTGAAAGTGCCTGGAGGGAACATTGGGGCTTCTTCTCAGTGTCTCTGACATAGGGTTTCACTGTCCCGGCAAAGTCTCTGCTAACACCGTGCAGAGCGCTGTGCCCAATATACAGAAACGTCTTGCGGTATCTCCTACAGGGAAAGTGCCAGGAGGGAATTGCGGAGCTTGTTCTCAGTGTCTCTGAGAATTGCTCTGATTATCTGTGTGACCTCTTTGCTAAGACTCTCCAGAGAGCCGTCCTCAAAACCAACACACATCTTGACATATCTCCCACATTGATCGCAGTGTCTCCAGAAACGGCATTCAAGGAGCCAGGAGGTTTTCTCCCTACACTGTCCATTGAGTTGTCCTCAAAACCAATATACATCCTGCTATATCTCCCACATGGAAAGTGCCAGGAGGGAGAAGTGGGGATTATGTTTAGACTTTCTCGGAACTGCTTCAAATCAACTAGATATCTTTGTGCTGTAAATCTCCCAACAGCCAAACGCAAAAGCAGCAAACATCTCGCTGTATGTCCCACATCCAAAGTGCCAAGAGAGAGCTTGCTCTCCCTGTTTTGAGTACTGTTTTCACTGTCCCGGTTACCTCTTTGCTAGCATTCTCTTCAGAGCTGCAGTGAAACCAGGAACCACGTGGAGAAAGCACCCACACTGAAAGTGCCTGGAGGGAACATTGGGGCTTCTTCTCAGTGTCTCTGACATAGGGTTTCACTGTCCCGGCAAAGTCTCTGCTAACACCGTGCAGAGCGCTGTGCCCAATATACAGAAACGTCTTGCGGTATCTCCTACAGGGAAAGTGCCAGGAGGGAATTGCGGAGCTTGTTCTCAGTGTCTCTGAGAATTGCTCTGATTATCTGTGTGACCTCTTTGCTAAGACTCTCCAGAGAGCCGTCCTCAAAACCAACACACATCTTGACATATCTCCCACATTGATCGCAGTGTCTCCAGAAACGGCATTCAAGGAGCCAGGACCTTTTCTCCCTACACTGTCCATTGAGTTGTCCTCAAAACCAATATACATCCTGCTATATCTCCCACATGGAAAGTGCCAGGAGGGAGAAGTGGGGATTATGTTTAGACTTTCTCGGAACTGCTTCAAATCAACTAGATATCTTTGTGCTGTAAATCTCCCAACAGCCAAACGCAAAAGCAGCAAACATCTCGCTGTATGTCCCACATCCAAAGTGCCAAGAGAGAGCTTGCTCTCCCTGTCTTTGAGTACTGTTTTCACTGTCCCGGTTACCTCTTTGCTAGCATTCTCTTCAGAGCTGCAGTGAAACCAGGAACCACGTGGAGAAAGCACCCACACTGAAAGTGCCTGGAGGGAACATTGGGGCTTCTTCTCAGTGTCTCTGACATAGGGTTTCACTGTCCCGGCAAAGTCTCTGCTAACACCGTGCAGAGCGCTGTGCCCAATATACAGAAACGTCTTGCGGTATCTCCTACAGGGAAAGTGCCAGGAGGGAATTGCGGAGCTTGTTCTCAGTGTCTCTGAGAATTGCTCTGATTATCTGTGTGACCTCTTTGCTAAGACTCTCCAGAGAGCCGTCCTCAAAACAAACACACATCTTGACATATCTCCCACATTGATCGCAGTGTCTCCAGAAACGGCATTCAAGGAGCCAGGAGGTTTTCTCCCTACACTGTCCATTGAGTTGTCCTCAAAACCAATATACATCCTGCTATATCTCCCACATGGAAAGTGCCAGGAGGGAGAAGTGGGGATTATGTTTAGACTTTCTCGGAACTGCTTCAAATCAACTAGATATCTTTGTGCTGTAAATCTCCCAACAGCCAAACGCAAAAGCAGCAAACATCTCGCTGTATGTCCCACATCCAAAGTGCCAAGAGAGAGCTTGCTCTCCCTGTCTTTGAGTACTGTTTTCACTGTCCCGGTTACCTCTTTGCTAACATTCTCTTCAGAGCCGCAGTGAAACCAGGAACCACGTGGAGAAAGCACCCACACTGAAAGTGCCTGGAGGGAACATTGGGGCTTCTTCTCAGTGTCTCTGACATAGGGTTTCACTGTCCCGGGAAAGTCTCTGCTAACACCGTGCAGAGCGCTGTGCCCAATATACAGAAACGTCTTGCGGTATCTCCTACAGGGAAAGTGCCAGGAGGGAATTGCGGAGCTTGTTCTCAGTGTCTCTGAGAATTGCTCTGATTATCTGTGTGACCTCTTTGCTAAGGCTCTCCAGAGAGCCGTCCTCAAAACAAACACACATCTTGACATATCTCCCACATTGATCGCAGTGTCTCCAGAAACGGCATTCAAGGAGCCAGGAGGTTTTCTCCCTACACTGTCCATTGAGTTGTCCTCAAAACCAATATACATCCTGCTATATCTCCCACATGGAAAGTGCCAGGAGGGAGAAGTGGGGATTATGTTTAGACTTTCTCGGAACTGCTTCAAATCAACTAGATATCTTTGTGCTGTAAATCTCCCAACAGCCAAACGCAAAAGCAGCAAACATCTCGCTGTATGTCCCACATCCAAAGTGCCAAGAGAGAGCTTGCTCTCCCTGTCTTTGAGTACTGTTTTCACTGTCCCGGTTACCTCTTTGCTAACATTCTCTTCAGAGCCGCAGTGAAACCAGGAACCACGTGGAGAAAGCACCCACACTGAAAGTGCCTGGAGGGAACATTGGGGCTTCTTCTCAGTGTCTCTGACATAGGGTTTCACTGTCCCGGGAAAGTCTCTGCTAACACCGTGCAGAGCGCTGTGCCCAATATACAGAAACGTCTTGCGGTATCTCCTACAGGGAAAGTGCCAGGAGGGAATTGCGGAGCTTGTTCTCAGTGTCTCTGAGAATTGCTCTGATTATCTGTGTGACCTCTTTGCTAAGACTCTCCAGAGAGCCGTCCTCAAAACAAACACACATCTTGACATATCTCCCACATTGATCGCAGTGTCTCCAGAAACGGCATTCAAGGAGCCAGGACCTTTTCTCCCTACACTGTCCATTGAGTTGTCCTCAAAACCAATATACATCCTGCTATATCTCCCACATGGAAAGTGCCAGGAGGGAGAAGTGGGGATTATGTTTAGACTTTCTCGGAACTGCTTCAAATCAACTAGATATCTTTGTGCTGTAAATCTCCCAACAGCCAAACGCAAAAGCAGCAAACATCTCGCTGTATGTCCCACATCCAAAGTGCCAAGAGAGAGCTTGCTCTCCCTGTCTTTGAGTACTGTTTTCACTGTCCCGGTTACCTCTTTGCTAACATTCTCTTCAGAGCTGCAGTGAAACCAGGAACCACGTGGAGAAAGCACCCACACTGAAAGTGCCTGGAAGGAACATTGGGGCTTCTTCTCAGTGTCTCTGACATAGGGTTTCACTGTCCCGGGAAAGTCTCTGCTAACACCGTGCAGAGCGCTGTGCCCAATATACAGAAACGTCTTGCGGTATCTCCTACAGGGAAAGTGCCAGGAGGGAATTGCGGAGCTTGTTCTCAGTGTCTCTGAGAATTGCTCTGATTATCTGTGTGACCTCTTTGCTAAGACTCTCCAGAGAGCCGTCCTCAAAACAAACACACATCTTGACATATCTCCCACATTGATCGCAGTGTCTCCAGAAACGGCATTCAAGGAGCCAGGAGGTTTTCTCCCTACACTGTCCATTGAGTTGTCCTCAAAACCAATATACATCCTGCTATATCTCCCACATGGAAAGTGCCAGGAGGGAGAAGTGGGGATTATGTTTAGACTTTCTCGGAACTGCTTCAAATCAACTAGATATCTTTGTGCTGTAAATCTCCCAACAGCCAAACGCAAAAGCAGCAAACATCTCGCTGTATGTCCCACATCCAAAGTGCCAAGAGAGAGCTTGCTCTCCCTGTCTTTGAGTACTGTTTTCACTGTCCCGGTTACCTCTTTGCTAACATTCTCTTCAGAGCCGCAGTGAAACCAGGAACCACGTGGAGAAAGCACCCACACTGAAAGTGCCTGGAGGGAACATTGGGGCTTCTTCTCAGTGTCTCTGACATAGGGTTTCACTGTCCCGGGAAAGTCTCTGCTAACACCGTGCAGAGCGCTGTGCCCAATATACAGAAACGTCTTGCGGTATCTCCTACAGGGAAAGTGCCAGGAGGGAATTGCGGAGCTTGTTCTCAGTGTCTCTGAGAATTGCTCTGATTATCTGTGTGACCTCTTTGCTAAGACTCTCCAGAGAGCCGTCCTCAAAACAAACACACATCTTGACATATCTCCCACATTGATCGCAGTGTCTCCAGAAACGGCATTCAAGGAGCCAGGAGGTTTTCTCCCTACACTGTCCATTGAGTTGTCCTCAAAACCAATATACATCCTGCTATATCTCCCACATGGAAAGTGCCAGGAGGGAGAAGTGGGGATTATGTTTAGACTTTCTCGGAACTGCTTCAAATCAACTAGATATCTTTGTGCTGTAAATCTCCCAACAGCCAAACGCAAAAGCAGCAAACATCTCGCTGTATGTCCCACATCCAAAGTGCCAAGAGAGAGCTTGCTCTCCCTGTCTTTGAGTACTGTTTTCACTGTCCCGGTTACCTCTTTGCTAACATTCTCTTCAGAGCCGCAGTGAAACCAGGAACCACGTGGAGAAAGCACCCACACTGAAAGTGCCTGGAGGGAACATTGGGGCTTCTTCTCAGTGTCTCTGACATAGGGTTTCACTGTCCCGGGAAAGTCTCTGCTAACACCGTGCAGAGCGCTGTGCCCAATATACAGAAACGTCTTGCGGTATCTCCTACAGGGAAAGTGCCAGGAGGGAATTGCGGAGCTTGTTCTCAGTGTCTCTGAGAATTGCTCTGATTATCTGTGTGACCTCTTTGCTAAGACTCTCCAGAGAGCCGTCCTCAAAACAAACACACATCTTGACATATCTCCCACATTGATCGCAGTGTCTCCAGAAACGGCATTCAAGGAGCCAGGAGGTTTTCTCCCTACACTGTCCATTGAGTTGTCCTCAAAACCAATATACATCCTGCTATATCTCCCACATGGAAAGTGCCAGGAGGGAGAAGTGGGGATTATGTTTAGACTTTCTCGGAACTGCTTCAAATCAACTAGATATCTTTGTGCTGTAAATCTCCCAACAGCCAAACGCAAAAGCAGCAAACATCTCGCTGTATGTCCCACATCCAAAGTGCCAAGAGAGAGCTTGCTCTCCCTGTCTTTGAGTACTGTTTTCACTGTCCCGGTTACCTCTTTACTAACATTCTCTTCAGAGCTGCAGTGAAACCAGGAACCACGTGGAGAAAGCACCCACACTGAAAGTGCCTGGAGGGAACATTGGGGCTTCTTCTCAGTGTCTCTGACATAGGGTTTCACTGTCCTGGGAAAGTCTCTGCTAACACCGCGCAGAGCGCTGTGCCCAATATACAGAAACGTCTTGCGGTATCTCCTACAGGGAAAGTGCCAGGAGGGAATTGCGGAGCTTGTTCTCAGTGTCTCTGAGAATTGCTCTGATTATCTGTGTGACCTCTTTGCTAAGACTCTCCAGAGAGCCGTCCTCAAAACAAACACACATCTTGACATATCTCCCACATTGATCGCAGTGTCTCCAGAAACGGCATTCAAGGAGCCAGGAGGTTTTCTCCCTACACTGTCCATTGAGTTGTCCTCAAAACCAATATACATCCTGCTATATCTCCCACATGGAAAGTGCCAGGAGGGAGAAGTGGGGATTATGTTTAGACTTTCTCGGAACTGCTTCAAATCAACTAGATATCTTTGTGCTGTAAATCTCCCAACAGCCAAACGCAAAAGCAGCAAACATCTCGCTGTATGTCCCACATCCAAAGTGCCAAGAGAGAGCTTGCTCTCCCTGTCTTTGAGTACTGTTTTCACTGTCCCGGTTACCTCTTTGCTAACATTCTCTTCAGAGCCGCAGTGAAACCAGGAACCACGTGGAGAAAGCACCCACACTGAAAGTGCCTGGAGGGAACATTGGGGCTTCTTCTCAGTGTCTCTGACATAGGGTTTCACTGTCCCGGGAAAGTCTCTGCTAACACCGTGCAGAGCGCTGTGCCCAATATACAGAAACGTCTTGCGGTATCTCCTACAGGGAAAGTGCCAGGAGGGAATTGCGGAGCTTGTTCTCAGTGTCTCTGAGAATTGCTCTGATTATCTGTGTGACCTCTTTGCTAAGACTCTCCAGAGAGCCGTCCTCAAAACAAACACACATCTTGACATATCTCCCACATTGATCGCAGTGTCTCCAGAAACGGCATTCAAGGAGCCAGGAGGTTTTCTCCCTACACTGTCCATTGAGTTGTCCTCAAAACCAATATACATCCTGCTATATCTCCCACATGGAAAGTGCCAGGAGGGAGAAGTGGGGATTATGTTTAGACTTTCTCGGAACTGCTTCAAATCAACTAGATATCTTTGTGCTGTAAATCTCCCAACAGCCAAACGCAAAAGCAGCAAACATCTCGCTGTATGTCCCACATCCAAAGTGCCAAGAGAGAGCTTGCTCTCCCTGTCTTTGAGTACTGTTTTCACTGTCCCGGTTACCTCTTTGCTAACATTCTCTTCAGAGCTGCAGTGAAACCAGGAACCACGTGGAGAAAGCACCCACACTGAAAGTGCCTGGAGGGAACATTGGGGCTTCTTCTCAGTGTCTCTGACATAGGGTTTCACTGTCCCGGGAAAGTCTCTGCTAACACCGTGCAGAGCGCTGTGCCCAATATACAGAAACATCTTGCGGTATCTCCTACAGGGAAAGTGCCAGGAGGGAATTGCGGAGCTTGTTCTCAGTGTCTCTGAGAATTGCTCTGATTATCTGTGTGACCTCTTTGCTAAGACTCTCCAGAGAGCCGTCCTCAAAACAAACACACATCTTGACATATCTCCCACATTGATCGCAGTGTCTCCAGAAACGGCATTCAAGGAGCCAGGAGGTTTTCTCCCTACACTGTCCATTGAGTTGTCCTCAAAACCAATATACATCCTGCTATATCTCCCACATGGAAAGTGCCAGGAGGGAGAAGTGGGGATTATGTTTAGACTTTCTCGGAACTGCTTCAAATCAACTAGATATCTTTGTGCTGTAAATCTCCCAACAGCCAAACGCAAAAGCAGCAAACATCTCGCTGTATGTCCCACATCCAAAGTGCCAAGAGAGAGCTTGCTCTCCCTGTCTTTGAGTACTGTTTTCACTGTCCCGGTTACCTCTTTACTAACATTCTCTTCAGAGCTGCAGTGAAACCAGGAACCACGTGGAGAAAGCACCCACACTGAAAGTGCCTGGAGGGAACATTGGGGCTTCTTCTCAGTGTCTCTGACATAGGGTTTCACTGTCCCGGGAAAGTCTCTGCTAACACCGCGCAGAGCGCTGTGCCCAATATACAGAAACGTCTTGCGGTATCTCCTACAGGGAAAGTGCCAGGAGGGAATTGCGGAGCTTGTTCTCAGTGTCTCTGAGAATTGCTCTGATTATCTGTGTGACCTCTTTGCTAAGACTCTCCAGAGAGCCGTCCTCAAAACAAACACACATCTTGACATATCTCCCACATTGATCGCAGTGTCTCCAGAAACGGCATTCAAGGAGCCAGGAGGTTTTCTCCCTACACTGTCCATTGAGTTGTCCTCAAAACCAATATACATCCTGCTATATCTCCCACATGGAAAGTGCCAGGAGGGAGAAGTGGGGATTATGTTTAGACTTTCTCGGAACTGCTTCAAATCAACTAGATATCTTTGTGCTGTAAATCTCCCAACAGCCAAACGCAAAAGCAGCAAACATCTCGCTGTATGTCCCACATCCAAAGTGCCAAGAGAGAGCTTGCTCTCCCTGTCTTTGAGTACTGTTTTCACTGTCCCGGTTACCTCTTTGCTAACATTCTCTTCAGAGCTGCAGTGAAACCAGGAACCACGTGGAGAAAGCACCCACACTGAAAGTGCCTGGAAGGAACATTGGGGCTTCTTCTCAGTGTCTCTGACATAGGGTTTCACTGTCCCGGGAAAGTCTCTGCTAACACCGTGCAGAGCGCTGTGCCCAATATACAGAAACGTCTTGCGGTATCTCCTACAGGGAAAGTGCCAGGAGGGAATTGCGGAGCTTGTTCTCAGTGTCTCTGAGAATTGCTCTGATTATCTGTGTGACCTCTTTGCTAAGACTCTCCAGAGAGCCGTCCTCAAAACAAACACACATCTTGACATATCTCCCACATTGATCGCAGTGTCTCCAGAAACGGCATTCAAGGAGCCAGGAGGTTTTCTCCCTACACTGTCCATTGAGTTGTCCTCAAAACCAATATACATCCTGCTATATCTCCCACATGGAAAGTGCCAGGAGGGAGAAGTGGGGATTATGTTTAGACTTTCTCGGAACTGCTTCAAATCAACTAGATATCTTTGTGCTGTAAATCTCCCAACAGCCAAACGCAAAAGCAGCAAACATCTCGCTGTATGTCCCACATCCAAAGTGCCAAGAGAGAGCTTGCTCTCCCTGTCTTTGAGTACTGTTTTCACTGTCCCGGTTACCTCTTTGCTAACATTCTCTTCAGAGCTGCAGTGAAACCAGGAACCACGTGGAGAAAGCACCCACACTGAAAGTGCCTGGAGGGAACATTGGGGCTTCTTCTCAGTGTCTCTGACATAGGGTTTCACTGTCCCGGGAAAGTCTCTGCTAACACCGTGCAGAGCGCTGTGCCCAATATACAGAAACGTCTTGCGGTATCTCCTACAGGGAAAGTGCCAGGAGGGAATTGCGGAGCTTGTTCTCAGTGTCTCTGAGAATTGCTCTGATTATCTGTGTGACCTCTTTGCTAAGACTCTCCAGAGAGCCGTCCTCAAAACAAACACACATCTTGACATATCTCCCACATTGATCGCAGTGTCTCCAGAAACGGCATTCAAGGAGCCAGGAGGTTTTCTCCCTACACTGTCCATTGAGTTGTCCTCAAAACCAATATACATCCTGCTATATCTCCCACATGGAAAGTGCCAGGAGGGAGAAGTGGGGATTATGTTTAGACTTTCTCGGAACTGCTTCAAATCAACTAGATATCTTTGTGCTGTAAATCTCCCAACAGCCAAACGCAAAAGCAGCAAACATCTCGCTGTATGTCCCACATCCAAAGTGCCAAGAGAGAGCTTGCTCTCCCTGTCTTTGAGTACTGTTTTCACTGTCCCGGTTACCTCTTTGCTAACATTCTCTTCAGAGCTGCAGTGAAACCAGGAACCACGTGGAGAAAGCACCCACACTGAAAGTGCCTGGAGGGAACATTGGGGCTTCTTCTCAGTGTCTCTGACATAGGGTTTCACTGTCCCGGGAAAGTCTCTGCTAACACCGCGCAGAGCGCTGTGCCCAATATACAGAAACATCTTGCGGTATCTCCTACAGGGAAAGTGCCAGGAGGGAATTGCGGAGCTTGTTCTCAGTGTCTCTGAGAATTGCTCTGATTATCTGTGTGACCTCTTTGCTAAGACTCTCCAGAGAGCCGTCCTCAAAACAAACACACATCTTGACATATCTCCCACATTGATCGCAGTGTCTCCAGAAACGGCATTCAAGGAGCCAGGACCTTTTCTCCCTACACTGTCCATTGAGTTGTCCTCAAAACCAATATACATCCTGCTATATCTCCCACATGGAAAGTGCCAGGAGGGAGAAGTGGGGATTATGTTTAGACTTTCTCGGAACTGCTTCAAATCAACTAGATATCTTTGTGCTGTAAATCTCCCAACAGCCAAACGCAAAAGCAGCAAACATCTCGCTGTATGTCCCACATCCAAAGTGCCAAGAGAGAGCTTGCTCTCCCTGTCTTTGAGTACTGTTTTCACTGTCCCGGTTACCTCTTTGCTAACATTCTCTTCAGAGCCGCAGTGAAACCAGGAACCACGTGGAGAAAGCACCCACACTGAAAGTGCCTGGAAGGAACATTGGGGCTTCTTCTCAGTGTCTCTGACATAGGGTTTCACTGTCCCGGGAAAGTCTCTGCTAACACCGTGCAGAGCGCTGTGCCCAATATACAGAAACGTCTTGCGGTATCTCCTACAGGGAAAGTGCCAGGAGGGAATTGCGGAGCTTGTTCTCAGTGTCTCTGAGAATTGCTCTGATTATCTGTGTGACCTCTTTGCTAAGACTCTCCAGAGAGCCGTCCTCAAAACAAACACACATCTTGACATATCTCCCACATTGATCGCAGTGTCTCCAGAAACGGCATTCAAGGAGCCAGGAGGTTTTCTCCCTACACTGTCCATTGAGTTGTCCTCAAAACCAATATACATCCTGCTATATCTCCCACATGGAAAGTGCCAGGAGGGAGAAGTGGGGATTATGTTTAGACTTTCTCGGAACTGCTTCAAATCAACTAGATATCTTTGTGCTGTAAATCTCCCAACAGCCAAACGCAAAAGCAGCAAACATCTCGCTGTATGTCCCACATCCAAAGTGCCAAGAGAGAGCTTGCTCTCCCTGTCTTTGAGTACTGTTTTCACTGTCCCGGTTACCTCTTTGCTAACATTCTCTTCAGAGCTGCAGTGAAACCAGGAACCACGTGGAGAAAGCACCCACACTGAAAGTGCCTGGAGGGAACATTGGGGCTTCTTCTCAGTGTCTCTGACATAGGGTTTCACTGTCCCGGGAAAGTCTCTGCTAACACCCTGCAGAGCGCTGTGCCCAATATACAGAAACGTCTTGCGGTATCTCCTACAGGGAAAGTGCCAGGAGGGAATTGCGGAGCTTGTTCTCAGTGTCTCTGAGAATTGCTCTGATTATCTGTGTGACCTCTTTGCTAAGACTCTCCAGAGAGCCGTCCTCAAAACAAACACACATCTTGACATATCTCCCACATTGATCGCAGTGTCTCCAGAAACGGCATTCAAGGAGCCAGGACCTTTTCTCCCTACACTGTCCATTGAGTTGTCCTCAAAACCAATATACATCCTGCTATATCTCCCACATGGAAAGTGCCAGGAGGGAGAAGTGGGGATTATGTTTAGACTTTCTCGGAACTGCTTCAAATCAACTAGATATCTTTGTGCTGTAAATCTCCCAACAGCCAAACGCAAAAGCAGCAAACATCTCGCTGTATGTCCCACATCCAAAGTGCCAAGAGAGAGCTTGCTCTCCCTGTCTTTGAGTACTGTTTTCACTGTCCCGGTTACCTCTTTGCTAACATTCTCTTCAGAGCTGCAGTGAAACCAGGAACCACGTGGAGAAAGCACCCACACTGAAAGTGCCTGGAGGGAACATTGGGGCTTCTTCTCAGTGTCTCTGACATAGGGTTTCACTGTCCCGGGAAAGTCTCTGCTAACACCGTGCAGAGCGCTGTGCCCAATATACAGAAACGTCTTGCGGTATCTCCTACAGGGAAAGTGCCAGGAGGGAATTGCGGAGCTTGTTCTCAGTGTCTCTGAGAATTGCTCTGATTATCTGTGTGACCTCTTTGCTAAGACTCTCCAGAGAGCCGTCCTCAAAACAAACACACATCTTGACATATCTCCCACATTGATCGCAGTGTCTCCAGAAACGGCATTCAAGGAGCCAGGACCTTTTCTCCCTACACTGTCCATTGAGTTGTCCTCAAAACCAATATACATCCTGCTATATCTCCCACATGGAAAGTGCCAGGAGGGAGAAGTGGGGATTATGTTTAGACTTTCTCGGAACTGCTTCAAATCAACTAGATATCTTTGTGCTGTAAATCTCCCAACAGCCAAACGCAAAAGCAGCAAACATCTCGCTGTATGTCCCACATCCAAAGTGCCAAGAGAGAGCTTGCTCTCCCTGTCTTTGAGTACTGTTTTCACTGTCCCGGTTACCTCTTTGCTAACATTCTCTTCAGAGCTGCAGTGAAACCAGGAACCACATGGAGAAAGCACCCACACTGAAAGTGCCTGGAGGGAACATTGGGGCTTCTTCTCAGTGTCTCTGACATAGGGTTTCACTGTCCCGGGAAAGTCTCTGCTAACACCGTGCAGAGCGCTGTGCCCAATATACAGAAACGTCTTGCGGTATCTCCTACAGGGAAAGTGCCAGGAGGGAATTGCGGAGCTTGTTCTCAGTGTCTCTGAGAATTGCTCTGATTATCTGTGTGACCTCTTTGCTAAGACTCTCCAGAGAGCCGTCCTCAAAACAAACACACATCTTGACATATCTCCCACATTGATCGCAGTGTCTCCAGAAACGGCATTCAAGGAGCCAGGACCTTTTCTCCCTACACTGTCCATTGAGTTGTCCTCAAAACCAATATACATCCTGCTATATCTCCCACATGGAAAGTGCCAGGAGGGAGAAGTGGGGATTATGTTTAGACTTTCTCGGAACTGCTTCAAATCAACTAGATATCTTTGTGCTGTAAATCTCCCAACAGCCAAACGCAAAAGCAGCAAACATCTCGCTGTATGTCCCACATCCAAAGTGCCAAGAGAGAGCTTGCTCTCCCTGTCTTTGAGTACTGTTTTCACTGTCCCGGTTACCTCTTTGCTAACATTCTCTTCAGAGCTGCAGTGAAACCAGGAACCACATGGAGAAAGCACCCACACTGAAAGTGCCTGGAGGGAACATTGGGGCTTCTTCTCAGTGTCTCTGACATAGGGTTTCACTGTCCCGGGAAAGTCTCTGCTAACACCGTGCAGAGCGCTGTGCCCAATATACAGAAACGTCTTGCGGTATCTCCTACAGGGAAAGTGCCAGGAGGGAATTGCGGAGCTTGTTCTCAGTGTCTCTGAGAATTGCTCTGATTATCTGTGTGACCTCTTTGCTAAGACTCTCCAGAGAGCCGTCCTCAAAACAAACACACATCTTGACATATCTCCCACATTGATCGCAGTGTCTCCAGAAACGGCATTCAAGGAGCCAGGACCTTTTCTCCCTACACTGTCCATTGAGTTGTCCTCAAAACCAATATACATCCTGCTATATCTCCCACATGGAAAGTGCCAGGAGGGAGAAGTGGGGATTATGTTTAGACTTTCTCGGAACTGCTTCAAATCAACTAGATATCTTTGTGCTGTAAATCTCCCAACAGCCAAACGCAAAAGCAGCAAACATCTCGCTGTATGTCCCACATCCAAAGTGCCAAGAGAGAGCTTGCTCTCCCTGTCTTTGAGTACTGTTTTCACTGTCCCGGTTACCTCTTTGCTAACATTCTCTTCAGAGCCGCAGTGAAACCAGGAACCACGTGGAGAAAGCACCCACACTGAAAGTGCCTGGAGGGAACATTGGGGCTTCTTCTCAGTGTCTCTGACATAGGGTTTCACTGTCCCGGGAAAGTCTCTGCTAACACCGTGCAGAGCGCTGTGCCCAATATACAGAAACGTCTTGCGGTATCTCCTACAGGGAAAGTGCCAGGAGGGAATTGCGGAGCTTGTTCTCAGTGTCTCTGAGAATTGCTCTGATTATCTGTGTGACCTCTTTGCTAAGACTCTCCAGAGAGCCGTCCTCAAAACAAACACACATCTTGACATATCTCCCACATTGATCGCAGTGTCTCCAGAAACGGCATTCAAGGAGCCAGGAGGTTTTCTCCCTACACTGTCCATTGAGTTGTCCTCAAAACCAATATACATCCTGCTATATCTCCCACATGGAAAGTGCCAGGAGGGAGAAGTGGGGATTATGTTTAGACTTTCTCGGAACTGCTTCAAATCAACTAGATATCTTTGTGCTGTAAATCTCCCAACAGCCAAACGCAAAAGCAGCAAACATCTCGCTGTATGTCCCACATCCAAAGTGCCAAGAGAGAGCTTGCTCTCCCTGTCTTTGAGTACTGTTTTCACTGTCCCGGTTACCTCTTTGCTAACATTCTCTTCAGAGCCGCAGTGAAACCAGGAACCACGTGGAGAAGGCACCCACACTGAAAGTGCCTGGAAGGAACATTGGGGCTTCTTCTCAGTGTCTCTGACATAGGGTTTCACTGTCCCGGGAAAGTCTCTGCTAACACCGTGCAGAGCGCTGTGCCCAATATACAGAAACGTCTTGCGGTATCTCCTACAGGGAAAGTGCCAGGAGGGAATTGCGGAGCTTGTTCTCAGTGTCTCTGAGAATTGCTCTGATTATCTGTGTGACCTCTTTGCTAAGACTCTCCAGAGAGCCGTCCTCAAAACAAACACACATCTTGACATATCTCCCACATTGATCGCAGTGTCTCCAGAAACGGCATTCAAGGAGCCAGGAGGTTTTCTCCCTACACTGTCCATTGAGTTGTCCTCAAAACCAATATACATCCTGCTATATCTCCCACATGGAAAGTGCCAGGAGGGAGAAGTGGGGATTATGTTTAGACTTTCTCGGAACTGCTTCAAATCAACTAGATATCTTTGTGCTGTAAATCTCCCAACAGCCAAACGCAAAAGCAGCAAACATCTCGCTGTATGTCCCACATCCAAAGTGCCAAGAGAGAGCTTGCTCTCCCTGTCTTTGAGTACTGTTTTCACTGTCCCGGTTACCTCTTTGCTAACATTCTCTTCAGAGCCGCAGTGAAACCAGGAACCACGTGGAGAAGGCACCCACACTGAAAGTGCCTGGAAGGAACATTGGGGCTTCTTCTCAGTGTCTCTGACATAGGGTTTCACTGTCCCGGGAAAGTCTCTGCTAACACCGTGCAGAGCGCTGTGCCCAATATACAGAAACGTCTTGCGGTATCTCCTACAGGGAAAGTGCCAGGAGGGAATTGCGGAGCTTGTTCTCAGTGTCTCTGAGAATTGCTCTGATTATCTGTGTGACCTCTTTGCTAAGACTCTCCAGAGAGCCGTCCTCAAAACAAACACACATCTTGACATATCTCCCACATTGATCGCAGTGTCTCCAGAAACGGCATTCAAGGAGCCAGGAGGTTTTCTCCCTACACTGTCCATTGAGTTGTCCTCAAAACCAATATACATCCTGCTATATCTCCCACATGGAAAGTGCCAGGAGGGAGAAGTGGGGATTATGTTTAGACTTTCTCGGAACTGCTTCAAATCAACTAGATATCTTTGTGCTGTAAATCTCCCAACAGCCAAACGCAAAAGCAGCAAACATCTCGCTGTATGTCCCACATCCAAAGTGCCAAGAGAGAGCTTGCTCTCCCTGTCTTTGAGTACTGTTTTCACTGTCCCGGTTACCTCTTTGCTAACATTCTCTTCAGAGCTGCAGTGAAACCAGGAACCACGTGGAGAAAGCACCCACACTGAAAGTGCCTGGAGGGAACATTGGGGCTTCTTCTCAGTGTCTCTGACATAGGGTTTCACTGTCCCGGGAAAGTCTCTGCTAACACCGTGCAGAGCGCTGTGCCCAATATACAGAAACGTCTTGCGGTATCTCCTACAGGGAAAGTGCCAGGAGGGAATTGCGGAGCTTGTTCTCAGTGTCTCTGAGAATTGCTCTGATTATCTGTGTGACCTCTTTGCTAAGACTCTCCAGAGAGCCGTCCTCAAAACAAACACACATCTTGACATATCTCCCACATTGATCGCAGTGTCTCCAGAAACGGCATTCAAGGAGCCAGGACCTTTTCTCCCTACACTGTCCATTGAGTTGTCCTCAAAACCAATATACATCCTGCTATATCTCCCACATGGAAAGTGCCAGGAGGGAGAAGTGGGGATTATGTTTAGACTTTCTCGGAACTGCTTCAAATCAACTAGATATCTTTGTGCTGTAAATCTCCCAACAGCCAAACGCAAAAGCAGCAAACATCTCGCTGTATGTCCCACATCCAAAGTGCCAAGAGAGAGCTTGCTCTCCCTGTCTTTGAGTACTGTTTTCACTGTCCAGGTTACCTCTTTGCTAACATTCTCTTCAGAGCCGCAGTGAAACCAGGAACCACGTGGAGAAGGCAGCCACACTGAAAGTGCCTGGAGGGAACATTGGGGCTTCTTCTCAGTGTCTCTGACATAGGGTTTCACTGTCCCGGGAAAGTCTCTGCTAACACCCTGCAGAGCGCTGTGCCCAATATGCAGAAACGTCTTGCGGTATCTCCTACAGGGAAAGTGCCAGGAGGGAATTGTCGAGCTTGTTCTCAGTGTCTCTGAGAATTGCTCTGATTATCTGTGTGACCTCTTTGCTAAGACTCTCCAGAGAGCCGTCCTCAAAACAAACACACATCTTGACATATCTCCCACATTGATCGCAGTGTCTCCAGAAACGGCATTCAAGGAGCCAGGAGCTTTTCTCCCTACACTGTCCATTGAGTTGTCCTCAAAACCAATATACATCCTGCTATATCTCCCACATGGAAAGTGCCAGGAGGGAGAAGTGGGGATTATGTTTAGACTTTCTCGGAACTGCTTCAAATCAACTAGATATCTTTGTGCTGTAAATCTCCCAACAGCCAAACGCAAAAGCAGCAAACATCTCGCTGTATGTCCCACATCCAAAGTGCCAAGAGAGAGCTTGCTCTCCCTGTCTTTGAGTACTGTTTTCACTGTCCCGGTTACCTCTTTGCTAACATTCTCTTCAGAGCTGCAGTGAAACCAGGAACCACGTGGAGAAAGCACCCACACTGAAAGTGCCTGGAGGGAACATTGGGGCTTCTTCTCAGTGTCTCTGACATAGGGTTTCACTGTCCCGGGAAAGTCTCTGCTAACACCGCGCAGAGCGCTGTGCCCAATATACAGAAAGATCTTTCGGTATCTCCTACAGGGAAAGTGCCAGGAGGGAATTGCGGAGCTTGTTCTCAGTGTCTCTGAGAATTGCTCTGATTATCTGTGTGACCTCTTTGCTAAGACTCTCCAGAGAGCCGTCCTCAAAACAAACACACATCTTGACATATCTCCCACATTGATCGCAGTGTCTCCAGAAACGGCATTCAAGGAGCCAGGACCTTTTCTCCCTACACTGTCCATTGAGTTGTCCTCAAAACCAATATACATCCTGCTATATCTCCCACATGGAAAGTGCCAGGAGGGAGAAGTGGGGATTATGTTTAGACTTTCTCGGAACTGCTTCAAATCAACTAGATATCTTTGTGCTGTAAATCTCCCAACAGCCAAACGCAAAAGCAGCAAACATCTCGCTGTATGTCCCACATCCAAAGTGCCAAGAGAGAGTTTGCTCTCCCTGTCTTTGAGTACTGTTTTCACTGTCCCGGTTACCTCTTTGCTAGCATTCTCTTCAGAGCCGCAGTGAAACCAGGAACCACGTGGAGAAGGAAGCCACACTGAAAGTGCCTGGAGGGAACATTGGGGCTTCTTCTCAGTGTCTCTGACATAGGGTTTCACTGTCCCGGGAAAGTCTCTGCTAACACCGTGCAGAGCGCTGTGCCCAATATACAGAAACGTCTTGCGGTATCTCCTACAGGGAAAGTGCCAGGAGGGAATTGCGGAGCTTGTTCTCAGTGTCTCTGAGAATTGCTCTGATTATCTGTGTGACCTCTTTGCTAAGACTCTCCAGAGAGCCGTCCTCAAAACAAACACACATCTTGACATATCTCCCACATTGATCGCAGTGTCTCCAGAAACGGCATTCAAGGAGCCAGGACCTTTTCTCCCTACACTGTCCATTGAGTTGTCCTCAAAACCAATATACATCCTGCTATATCTCCCACATGGAAAGTGCCAGGAGGGAGAAGTGGGGATTATGTTTAGACTTTCTCGGAACTGCTTCAAATCAACTAGATATCTTTGTGCTGTAAATCTCCCAACAGCCAAACGCAAAAGCAGCAAACATCTCGCTGTATGTCCCACATCCAAAGTGCCAAGAGAGAGCTTGCTCTCCCTGTCTTTGAGTACTGTTTTCACTGTCCCGGTTACCTCTTTGCTAACATTCTCTTCAGAGCTGCAGTGAAACCAGGAACCACGTGGAGAAAGCACCCACACTGAAAGTGCCTGGAGGGAACATTGGGGCTTCTTCTCAGTGTCTCTGACATAGGGTTTCACTGTCCCGGGAAAGTCTCTGCTAACACCGTGCAGAGCGCTGTGCCCAATATACAGAAACGTCTTGCGGTATCTCCTACAGGGAAAGTGCCAGGAGGGAATTGCGGAGCTTGTTCTCAGTGTCTCTGAGAATTGCTCTGATTATCTGTGTGACCTCTTTGCTAAGACTCTCCAGAGAGCCGTCCTCAAAACAAACACACATCTTGACATATCTCCCACATTGATCGCAGTGTCTCCAGAAACGGCATTCAAGGAGCCAGGACCTTTTCTCCCTACACTGTCCATTGAGTTGTCCTCAAAACCAATATACATCCTGCTATATCTCCCACATGGAAAGTGCCAGGAGGGAGAAGTGGGGATTATGTTTAGACTTTCTCGGAACTGCTTCAAATCAACTAGATATCTTTGTGCTGTAAATCTCCCAACAGCCAAACGCAAAAGCAGCAAACATCTCGCTGTATGTCCCACATCCAAAGTGCCAAGAGAGAGCTTGCTCTCCCTGTCTTTGAGTACTGTTTTCACTGTCCAGGTTACCTCTTTGCTAACATTCTCTTCAGAGCCGCAGTGAAACCAGGAACCACGTGGAGAAGGCAGCCACACTGAAAGTGCCTGGAGGGAACATTGGGGCTTCTTCTCAGTGTCTCTGACATAGGGTTTCACTGTCCCGGGAAAGTCTCTGCTAACACCCTGCAGAGCGCTGTGCCCAATATGCAGAAACGTCTTGCGGTATCTCCTACAGGGAAAGTGCCAGGAGGGAATTGTCGAGCTTGTTCTCAGTGTCTCTGAGAATTGCTCTGATTATCTGTGTGACCTCTTTGCTAAGACTCTCCAGAGAGCCGTCCTCAAAACAAACACACATCTTGACATATCTCCCACATTGATCGCAGTGTCTCCAGAAACGGCATTCAAGGAGCCAGGAGCTTTTCTCCCTACACTGTCCATTGAGTTGTCCTCAAAACCAATATACATCCTGCTATATCTCCCACATGGAAAGTGCCAGGAGGGAGAAGTGGGGATTATGTTTAGACTTTCTCGGAACTGCTTCAAATCAACTAGATATCTTTGTGCTGTAAATCTCCCAACAGCCAAACGCAAAAGCAGCAAACATCTCGCTGTATGTCCCACATCCAAAGTGCCAAGAGAGAGCTTGCTCTCCCTGTCTTTGAGTACTGTTTTCACTGTCCCGGTTACCTCTTTGCTAACATTCTCTTCAGAGCTGCAGTGAAACCAGGAACCACGTGGAGAAAGCACCCACACTGAAAGTGCCTGGAGGGAACATTGGGGCTTCTTCTCAGTGTCTCTGACATAGGGTTTCACTGTCCCGGGAAAGTCTCTGCTAACACCGCGCAGAGCGCTGTGCCCAATATACAGAAAGATCTTTCGGTATCTCCTACAGGGAAAGTGCCAGGAGGGAATTGCGGAGCTTGTTCTCAGTGTCTCTGAGAATTGCTCTGATTATCTGTGTGACCTCTTTGCTAAGACTCTCCAGAGAGCCGTCCTCAAAACAAACACACATCTTGACATATCTCCCACATTGATCGCAGTGTCTCCAGAAACGGCATTCAAGGAGCCAGGACCTTTTCTCCCTACACTGTCCATTGAGTTGTCCTCAAAACCAATATACATCCTGCTATATCTCCCACATGGAAAGTGCCAGGAGGGAGAAGTGGGGATTATGTTTAGACTTTCTCGGAACTGCTTCAAATCAACTAGATATCTTTGTGCTGTAAATCTCCCAACAGCCAAACGCAAAAGCAGCAAACATCTCGCTGTATGTCCCACATCCAAAGTGCCAAGAGAGAGTTTGCTCTCCCTGTCTTTGAGTACTGTTTTCACTGTCCCGGTTACCTCTTTGCTAGCATTCTCTTCAGAGCCGCAGTGAAACCAGGAACCACGTGGAGAAGGAAGCCACACTGAAAGTGCCTGGAGGGAACATTGGGGCTTCTTCTCAGTGTCTCTGACATAGGGTTTCACTGTCCCGGGAAAGTCTCTGCTAACACCGTGCAGAGCGCTGTGCCCAATATACAGAAACGTCTTGCGGTATCTCCTACAGGGAAAGTGCCAGGAGGGAATTGCGGAGCTTGTTCTCAGTGTCTCTGAGAATTGCTCTGATTATCTGTGTGACCTCTTTGCTAAGACTCTCCAGAGAGCCGTCCTCAAAACAAACACACATCTTGACATATCTCCCACATTGATCGCAGTGTCTCCAGAAACGGCATTCAAGGAGCCAGGACCTTTTCTCCCTACACTGTCCATTGAGTTGTCCTCAAAACCAATATACATCCTGCTATATCTCCCACATGGAAAGTGCCAGGAGGGAGAAGTGGGGATTATGTTTAGACTTTCTCGGAACTGCTTCAAATCAACTAGATATCTTTGTGCTGTAAATCTCCCAACAGCCAAACGCAAAAGCAGCAAACATCTCGCTGTATGTCCCACATCCAAAGTGCCAAGAGAGAGCTTGCTCTCCCTGTCTTTGAGTACTGTTTTCACTGTCCCGGTTACCTCTTTGCTAGCATTCTCTTCAGAGCTGCAGTGAAACCAGGAACCACGTGGAGAGGGCAGCCACACTGAAAGTGCCTGGAGGGAACATTGGGGCTTCTTCTCAGTGTCTCTGACATAGGGTTTCACTGTCCCGGGAAAGTCTCTGCTAACACCGCGCAGAGCGCTGTGCCCAATATACAGAAAGATCTTTCGGTATCTCCTACAGGGAAAGTGCCAGGAGGGAATTGCGGAGCTTGTTCTCAGTGTCTCTGAGAATTGCTCTGATTATCTGTGTGACCTCTTTGCTAAGACTCTCCAGAGAGCCGTCCTCAAAACAAACACACATCTTGACATATCTCCCACATTGATCGCAGTGTCTCCAGAAACGGCATTCAAGGAGCCAGGAGGTTTTCTCCCTACACTGTCCATTGAGTTGTCCTCAAAACCAATATACATCCTGCTATATCTCCCACATGGAAAGTGCCAGGAGGGAGAAGTGGGGATTATGTTTAGACTTTCTCGGAACTGCTTCAAATCAACTAGATATCTTTGTGCTGTAAATCTCCCAACAGCCAAACGCAAAAGCAGCAAACATCTCGCTGTATGTCCCACATCCAAAGTGCCAAGAGAGAGCTTGCTCTCCCTGTCTTTGAGTACTGTTTTCACTGTCCCGGTTACCTCTTTGCTAACATTCTCTTCAGAGCCGCAGTGAAACCAGGAACCACGTGGAGAAAGCACCCACACTGAAAGTGCCTGGAGGGAACATTGGGGCTTCTTCTCAGTGTCTCTGACATAGGGTTTCACTGTCCCGGGAAAGTCTCTGCTAACACCGCGCAGAGCGCTGTGCCCAATATACAGAAACGTCTTGCGGTATCTCCTACAGGGAAAGTGCCAGGAGGGAATTGCGGAGCTTGTTCTCAGTGTCTCTGAGAATTGCTCTGATTATCTGTGTGACCTCTTTGCTAAGACTCTCCAGAGAGCCGTCCTCAAAACAAACACACATCTTGACATATCTCCCACATTGATCGCAGTGTCTCCAGAAACGGCATTCAAGGAGCCAGGAGGTTTTCTCCCTACACTGTCCATTGAGTTGTCCTCAAAACCAATATACATCCTGCTATATCTCCCACATGGAAAGTGCCAGGAGGGAGAAGTGGGGATTATGTTTAGACTTTCTCGGAACTGCTTCAAATCAACTAGATATCTTTGTGCTGTAAATCTCCCAACAGCCAAACGCAAAAGCAGCAAACATCTCGCTGTATGTCCCACATCCAAAGTGCCAAGAGAGAGCTTGCTCTCCCTGTCTTTGAGTACTGTTTTCACTGTCCCGGTTACCTCTTTGCTAACATTCTCTTCAGAGCTGCAGTGAAACCAGGAACCACGTGGAGAAAGCACCCACACTGAAAGTGCCTGGAGGGAACATTGGGGCTTCTTCTCAGTGTCTCTGACATAGGGTTTCACTGTCCCGGGAAAGTCTCTGCTAACACCGTGCAGAGCGCTGTGCCCAATATACAGAAACGTCTTGCGGTATCTCCTACAGGGAAAGTGCCAGGAGGGAATTGCGGAGCTTGTT
The DNA here is from genome assembly GCF_964199755.1 of Larus michahellis. Classification (NCBI taxonomy): domain Eukaryota; kingdom Metazoa; phylum Chordata; class Aves; order Charadriiformes; family Laridae; genus Larus; species Larus michahellis. The sequence continues at coordinate 1,857,406 of NC_133921.1, forward strand.
CTCAGTGTCTCTGAGAATTGCTCTGATTATCTGTGTGACCTCTTTGCTAAGACTCTCCAGAGAGCCGTCCTCAAAACAAACACACATCTTGACATATCTCCCACATTGATCGCAGTGTCTCCAGAAACGGCATTCAAGGAGCCAGGACCTTTTCTCCCTACACTGTCCATTGAGTTGTCCTCAAAACCAATATACATCCTGCTATATCTCCCACATGGAAAGTGCCAGGAGGGAGAAGTGGGGATTATGTTTAGACTTTCTCGGAACTGCTTCAAATCAACTAGATATCTTTGTGCTGTAAATCTCCCAACAGCCAAACGCAAAAGCAGCAAACATCTCGCTGTATGTCCCACATCCAAAGTGCCAAGAGAGAGTTTGCTCTCCCTGTCTTTGAGTACTGTTTTCACTGTCCCGGTTACCTCTTTGCTAGCATTCTCTTCAGAGCCGCAGTGAAACCAGGAACCACGTGGAGAGGGCAGCCACACTGAAAGTGCCTGGAGGGAACATTGGGGCTTCTTCTCAGTGTCTCTGACATAGGGTTTCACTGTCCCGGGAAAGTCTCTGCTAACACCGCGCAGAGCGCTGTGCCCAATATACAGAAACGTCTTGCGGTATCTCCTACAGGGAAAGTGCCAGGAGGGAATTGCGGAGCTTGTTCTCAGTGTCTCTGAGAATTGCTCTGATTATCTGTGTGACCTCTTTGCTAAGACTCTCCAGAGAGCCGTCCTCAAAACAAACACACATCTTGACATATCTCCCACATTGATCGCAGTGTCTCCAGAAACGGCATTCAAGGAGCCAGGAGCTTTTCTCCCTACACTGTCCATTGAGTTGTCCTCAAAACCAATATACATCCTGCTATATCTCCCACATGGAAAGTGCCAGGAGGGAGAAGTGGGGATTATGTTTAGACTTTCTCGGAACTGCTTCAAATCAACTAGATATCTTTGTGCTGTAAATCTCCCAACAGCCAAACGCAAAAGCAGCAAACATCTCGCTGTATGTCCCACATCCAAAGTGCCAAGAGAGAGCTTGCTCTCCCTGTCTTTGAGTACTGTTTTCACTGTCCCGGTTACCTCTTTGCTAACATTCTCTTCAGAGCCGCAGTGAAACCAGGAACCACGTGGAGAAAGCACCCACACTGAAAGTGCCTGGAGGGAACATTGGGGCTTCTTCTCAGTGTCTCTGACATAGGGTTTCACTGTCCCGGGAAAGTCTCTGCTAACACCGCGCAGAGCGCTGTGCCCAATATACAGAAACGTCTTGCGGTATCTCCTACAGGGAAAGTGCCAGGAGGGAATTGCGGAGCTTGTTCTCAGTGTCTCTGAGAATTGCTCTGATTATCTGTGTGACCTCTTTGCTAAGACTCTCCAGAGAGCCGTCCTCAAAACAAACACACATCTTGACATATCTCCCACATTGATCGCAGTGTCTCCAGAAACGGCATTCAAGGAGCCAGGACCTTTTCTCCCTACACTGTCCATTGAGTTGTCCTCAAAACCAATATACATCCTGCTATATCTCCCACATGGAAAGTGCCAGGAGGGAGAAGTGGGGATTATGTTTAGACTTTCTCGGAACTGCTTCAAATCAACTAGATATCTTTGTGCTGTAAATCTCCCAACAGCCAAACGCAAAAGCAGCAAACATCTCGCTGTATGTCCCACATCCAAAGTGCCAAGAGAGAGTTTGCTCTCCCTGTCTTTGAGTACTGTTTTCACTGTCCCGGTTACCTCTTTGCTAGCATTCTCTTCAGAGCCGCAGTGAAACCAGGAACCACGTGGAGAAGGAAGCCACACTGAAAGTGCCTGGAGGGAACATTGGGGCTTCTTCTCAGTGTCTCTGACATAGGGTTTCACTGTCCCGGGAAAGTCTCTGCTAACACCGTGCAGAGCGCTGTGCCCAATATACAGAAACGTCTTGCGGTATCTCCTACAGGGAAAGTGCCAGGAGGGAATTGCGGAGCTTGTTCTCAGTGTCTCTGAGAATTGCTCTGATTATCTGTGTGACCTCTTTGCTAAGACTCTCCAGAGAGCCGTCCTCAAAACAAACACACATCTTGACATATCTCCCACATTGATCGCAGTGTCTCCAGAAACGGCATTCAAGGAGCCAGGACCTTTTCTCCCTACACTGTCCATTGAGTTGTCCTCAAAACCAATATACATCCTGCTATATCTCCCACATGGAAAGTGCCAGGAGGGAGAAGTGGGGATTATGTTTAGACTTTCTCGGAACTGCTTCAAATCAACTAGATATCTTTGTGCTGTAAATCTCCCAACAGCCAAACGCAAAAGCAGCAAACATCTCGCTGTATGTCCCACATCCAAAGTGCCAAGAGAGAGCTTGCTCTCCCTGTCTTTGAGTACTGTTTTCACTGTCCCGGTTACCTCTTTGCTAGCATTCTCTTCAGAGCTGCAGTGAAACCAGGAACCACGTGGAGAGGGCAGCCACACTGAAAGTGCCTGGAGGGAACATTGGGGCTTCTTCTCAGTGTCTCTGACATAGGGTTTCACTGTCCCGGGAAAGTCTCTGCTAACACCGCGCAGAGCGCTGTGCCCAATATACAGAAAGATCTTTCGGTATCTCCTACAGGGAAAGTGCCAGGAGGGAATTGCGGAGCTTGTTCTCAGTGTCTCTGAGAATTGCTCTGATTATCTGTGTGACCTCTTTGCTAAGACTCTCCAGAGAGCCGTCCTCAAAACAAACACACATCTTGACATATCTCCCACATTGATCGCAGTGTCTCCAGAAACGGCATTCAAGGAGCCAGGAGGTTTTCTCCCTACACTGTCCATTGAGTTGTCCTCAAAACCAATATACATCCTGCTATATCTCCCACATGGAAAGTGCCAGGAGGGAGAAGTGGGGATTATGTTTAGACTTTCTCGGAACTGCTTCAAATCAACTAGATATCTTTGTGCTGTAAATCTCCCAACAGCCAAACGCAAAAGCAGCAAACATCTCGCTGTATGTCCCACATCCAAAGTGCCAAGAGAGAGCTTGCTCTCCCTGTCTTTGAGTACTGTTTTCACTGTCCCGGTTACCTCTTTGCTAACATTCTCTTCAGAGCCGCAGTGAAACCAGGAACCACGTGGAGAAAGCACCCACACTGAAAGTGCCTGGAGGGAACATTGGGGCTTCTTCTCAGTGTCTCTGACATAGGGTTTCACTGTCCCGGGAAAGTCTCTGCTAACACCGCGCAGAGCGCTGTGCCCAATATACAGAAACGTCTTGCGGTATCTCCTACAGGGAAAGTGCCAGGAGGGAATTGCGGAGCTTGTTCTCAGTGTCTCTGAGAATTGCTCTGATTATCTGTGTGACCTCTTTGCTAAGACTCTCCAGAGAGCCGTCCTCAAAACAAACACACATCTTGACATATCTCCCACATTGATCGCAGTGTCTCCAGAAACGGCATTCAAGGAGCCAGGAGCTTTTCTCCCTACACTGTCCATTGAGTTGTCCTCAAAACCAATATACATCCTGCTATATCTCCCACATGGAAAGTGCCAGGAGGGAGAAGTGGGGATTATGTTTAGACTTTCTCGGAACTGCTTCAAATCAACTAGATATCTTTGTGCTGTAAATCTCCCAACAGCCAAACGCAAAAGCAGCAAACATCTCGCTGTATGTCCCACATCCAAAGTGCCAAGAGAGAGCTTGCTCTCCCTGTCTTTGAGTACTGTTTTCACTGTCCCGGTTACCTCTTTGCTAACATTCTCTTCAGAGCTGCAGTGAAACCAGGAACCACGTGGAGAAAGCACCCACACTGAAAGTGCCTGGAGGGAACATTGGGGCTTCTTCTCAGTGTCTCTGACATAGGGTTTCACTGTCCCGGGAAAGTCTCTGCTAACACCGTGCAGAGCGCTGTGCCCAATATACAGAAACGTCTTGCGGTATCTCCTACAGGGAAAGTGCCAGGAGGGAATTGCGGAGCTTGTTCTCAGTGTCTCTGAGAATTGCTCTGATTATCTGTGTGACCTCTTTGCTAAGACTCTCCAGAGAGCCGTCCTCAAAACAAACACACATCTTGACATATCTCCCACATTGATCGCAGTGTCTCCAGAAACGGCATTCAAGGAGCCAGGACCTTTTCTCCCTACACTGTCCATTGAGTTGTCCTCAAAACCAATATACATCCTGCTATATCTCCCACATGGAAAGTGCCAGGAGGGAGAAGTGGGGATTATGTTTAGACTTTCTCGGAACTGCTTCAAATCAACTAGATATCTTTGTGCTGTAAATCTCCCAACAGCCAAACGCAAAAGCAGCAAACATCTCGCTGTATGTCCCACATCCAAAGTGCCAAGAGAGAGCTTGCTCTCCCTGTCTTTGAGTACTGTTTTCACTGTCCCGGTTACCTCTTTGCTAGCATTCTCTTCAGAGCCGCAGTGAAACCAGGAACCACGTGGAGAGGGCAGCCACACTGAAAGTGCCTGGAGGGAACATTGGGGCTTCTTCTCAGTGTCTCTGACATAGGGTTTCACTGTCCCGGGAAAGTCTCTGCTAACACCGCGCAGAGCGCTGTGCCCAATATACAGAAACGTCTTGCGGTATCTCCTACAGGGAAAGTGCCAGGAGGGAATTGCGGAGCTTGTTCTCAGTGTCTCTGAGAATTGCTCTGATTATCTGTGTGACCTCTTTGCTAAGACTCTCCAGAGAGCCGTCCTCAAAACAAACACACATCTTGACATATCTCCCACATTGATCGCAGTGTCTCCAGAAACGGCATTCAAGGAGCCAGGACCTTTTCTCCCTACACTGTCCATTGAGTTGTCCTCAAAACCAATATACATCCTGCTATATCTCCCACATGGAAAGTGCCAGGAGGGAGAAGTGGGGATTATGTTTAGGCTTTCTCGGAACTGCTTCAAATCAACTAGATATCTTTGTGCTGTAAATCTCCCAACAGCCAAACGCAAAAGCAGCAAACATCTCGCTGTATGTCCCACATCCAAAGTGCCAAGAGAGAGCTTGCTCTCCCTGTCTTTGAGTACTGTTTTCACTGTCCCGGTTACCTCTTTGCTAGCATTCTCTTCAGAGCTGCAGTGAAACCAGGAACCACGTGGAGAGGGCAGCCACACTGAAAGTGCCTGGAGGGAACATTGGGGCTTCTTCTCAGTGTCTCTGACATAGGGTTTCACTGTCCCGGGAAAGTCTCTGCTAACACCGTGCAGAGCGCTGTGCCCAATATACAGAAACGTCTTGCGGTATCTCCTACAGGGAAAGCGCCAGGAGGGAATTGCGGAGCTTGTTCTCAGTGTCTCTGAGAATTGCTCTGATTATCTGTGTGACCTCTTTGCTAAGACTCTCCAGAGAGCCGTCCTCAAAACAAACACACATCTTGACATATCTCCCACATTGATCGCAGTGTCTCCAGAAACGGCATTCAAGGAGCCAGGAGCTTTTCTCCCTACACTGTCCATTGAGTTGTCCTCAAAACCAATATACATCCTGCTATATCTCCCACATGGAAAGTGCCAGGAGGGAGAAGTGGGGATTATGTTTAGACTTTCTCGGAACTGCTTCAAATCAACTAGATATCTTTGTGCTGTAAATCTCCCAACAGCCAAACGCAAAAGCAGCAAACATCTCGCTGTATGTCCCACATCCAAAGTGCCAAGAGAGAGCTTGCTCTCCCTGTCTTTGAGTACTGTTTTCACTGTCCCGGTTACCTCTTTGCTAACATTCTCTTCAGAGCTGCAGTGAAACCAGGAACCACGTGGAGAAAGCACCCACACTGAAAGTGCCTGGAGGGAACATTGGGGCTTCTTCTCAGTGTCTCTGACATAGGGTTTCACTGTCCCGGGAAAGTCTCTGCTAACACCGTGCAGAGCGCTGTGCCCAATATACAGAAACGTCTTGCGGTATCTCCTACAGGGAAAGTGCCAGGAGGGAATTGCGGAGCTTGTTCTCAGTGTCTCTGAGAATTGCTCTGATTATCTGTGTGACCTCTTTGCTAAGACTCTCCAGAGAGCCGTCCTCAAAACAAACACACATCTTGACATATCTCCCACATTGATCGCAGTGTCTCCAGAAACGGCATTCAAGGAGCCAGGACCTTTTCTCCCTACACTGTCCATTGAGTTGTCCTCAAAACCAATATACATCCTGCTATATCTCCCACATGGAAAGTGCCAGGAGGGAGAAGTGGGGATTATGTTTAGACTTTCTCGGAACTGCTTCAAATCAACTAGATATCTTTGTGCTGTAAATCTCCCAACAGCCAAACGCAAAAGCAGCAAACATCTCGCTGTATGTCCCACATCCAAAGTGCCAAGAGAGAGCTTGCTCTCCCTGTCTTTGAGTACTGTTTTCACTGTCCCGGTTACCTCTTTGCTAACATTCTCTTCAGAGCCGCAGTGAAACCAGGAACCACGTGGAGAAAGCACCCACACTGAAAGTGCCTGGAGGGAACATTGGGGCTTCTTCTCAGTGTCTCTGACATAGGGTTTCACTGTCCCGGGAAAGTCTCTGCTAACACCGCGCAGAGCGCTGTGCCCAATATACAGAAACGTCTTGCGGTATCTCCTACAGGGAAAGTGCCAGGAGGGAATTGCGGAGCTTGTTCTCAGTGTCTCTGAGAATTGCTCTGATTATCTGTGTGACCTCTTTGCTAAGACTCTCCAGAGAGCCGTCCTCAAAACAAACACACATCTTGACATATCTCCCACATTGATCGCAGTGTCTCCAGAAACGGCATTCAAGGAGCCAGGAGGTTTTCTCCCTACACTGTCCATTGAGTTGTCCTCAAAACCAATATACATCCTGCTATATCTCCCACATGGAAAGTGCCAGGAGGGAGAAGTGGGGATTATGTTTAGACTTTCTCGGAACTGCTTCAAATCAACTAGATATCTTTGTGCTGTAAATCTCCCAACAGCCAAACGCAAAAGCAGCAAACATCTCGCTGTATGTCCCACATCCAAAGTGCCAAGAGAGAGCTTGCTCTCCCTGTCTTTGAGTACTGTTTTCACTGTCCCGGTTACCTCTTTGCTAACATTCTCTTCAGAGCTGCAGTGAAACCAGGAACCACGTGGAGAAAGCACCCACACTGAAAGTGCCTGGAGGGAACATTGGGGCTTCTTCTCAGTGTCTCTGACATAGGGTTTCACTGTCCCGGGAAAGTCTCTGCTAACACCGTGCAGAGCGCTGTGCCCAATATACAGAAACGTCTTGCGGTATCTCCTACAGGGAAAGTGCCAGGAGGGAATTGCGGAGCTTGTTCTCAGTGTCTCTGAGAATTGCTCTGATTATCCCTGTGACCTCTTTGCTAAGACTCTCCAGAGAGCCGTCCTCAAAACAAACACACATCTTGACATATCTCCCACATTGATCGCAGTGTCTCCAGAAACGGCATTCAAGGAGCCAGGAGGTTTTCTCCCTACACTGTCCATTGAGTTGTCCTCAAAACCAATATACATCCTGCTATATCTCCCACATGGAAAGTGCCAGGAGGGAGAAGTGGGGATTATGTTTAGACTTTCTCGGAACTGCTTCAAATCAACTAGATATCTTTGTGCTGTAAATCTCCCAACAGCCAAACGCAAAAGCAGCAAACATCTCGCTGTATGTCCCACATCCAAAGTGCCAAGAGAGAGCTTGCTCTCCCTGTCTTTGAGTACTGTTTTCACTGTCCCGGTTACCTCTTTGCTAACATTCTCTTCAGAGCCGCAGTGAAACCAGGAACCACGTGGAGAAAGCACCCACACTGAAAGTGCCTGGAGGGAACATTGGGGCTTCTTCTCAGTGTCTCTGACATAGGGTTTCACTGTCCCGGGAAAGTCTCTGCTAACACCGTGCAGAGCGCTGTGCCCAATATACAGAAACGTCTTGCGGTATCTCCTACAGGGAAAGTGCCAGGAGGGAATTGCGGAGCTTGTTCTCAGTGTCTCTGAGAATTGCTCTGATTATCTGTGTGACCTCTTTGCTAAGACTCTCCAGAGAGCCGTCCTCAAAACAAACACACATCTTGACATATCTCCCACATTGATCGCAGTGTCTCCAGAAACGGCATTCAAGGAGCCAGGAGGTTTTCTCCCTACACTGTCCATTGAGTTGTCCTCAAAACCAATATACATCCTGCTATATCTCCCACATGGAAAGTGCCAGGAGGGAGAAGTGGGGATTATGTTTAGACTTTCTCAGAACTGCTTCAAATCAACTAGATATCTTTGTGCTGTAAATCTCCCAACAGCCAAACGCAAAAGCAGCAAACATCTCGCTGTATGTCCCACATCCAAAGTGCCAAGAGAGAGCTTGCTCTCCCTGTCTTTGAGTACTGTTTTCACTGTCCCGGTTACCTCTTTGCTAACATTCTCTTCAGAGCTGCAGTGAAACCAGGAACCACGTGGAGAAAGCACCCACACTGAAAGTGCCTGGAGGGAACATTGGGGCTTCTTCTCAGTGTCTCTGACATAGGGTTTCACTGTCCCGGGAAAGTCTCTGCTAACACCGTGCAGAGCGCTGTGCCCAATATACAGAAACGTCTTGCGGTATCTCCTACAGGGAAAGTGCCAGGAGGGAATTGCGGAGCTTGTTCTCAGTGTCTCTGAGAATTGCTCTGATTATCTGTGTGACCTCTTTGCTAAGACTCTCCAGAGAGCCGTCCTCAAAACAAACACACATCTTGACATATCTCCCACATTGATCGCAGTGTCTCCAGAAACGGCATTCAAGGAGCCAGGACCTTTTCTCCCTACACTGTCCATTGAGTTGTCCTCAAAACCAATATACATCCTGCTATATCTCCCACATGGAAAGTGCCAGGAGGGAGAAGTGGGGATTATGTTTAGACTTTCTCGGAACTGCTTCAAATCAACTAGATATCTTTGTGCTGTAAATCTCCCAACAGCCAAACGCAAAAGCAGCAAACATCTCGCTGTATGTCCCACATCCAAAGTGCCAAGAGAGAGCTTGCTCTCCCTGTCTTTGAGTACTGTTTTCACTGTCCCGGTTACCTCTTTGCTAACATTCTCTTCAGAGCCGCAGTGAAACCAGGAACCACGTGGAGAAAGCACTCACACTGAAAGTGCCTGGAGGGAACATTGGGGCTTCTTCTCAGTGTCTCTGACATAGGGTTTCACTGTCCCGGGAAAGTCTCTGCTAACACCGTGCAGAGCGCTGTGCCCAATATACAGAAACGTCTTGCGGTATCTCCTACAGGGAAAGTGCCAGGAGGGAATTGCGGAGCTTGTTCTCAGTGTCTCTGAGAATTGCTCTGATTATCTGTGTGACCTCTTTGCTAAGACTCTCCAGAGAGCCGTCCTCAAAACAAACACACATCTTGACATATCTCCCACATTGATCGCAGTGTCTCCAGAAACGGCATTCAAGGAGCCAGGACCTTTTCTCCCTACACTGTCCATTGAGTTGTCCTCAAAACCAATATACATCCTGCTATATCTCCCACATGGAAAGTGCCAGGAGGGAGAAGTGGGGATTATGTTTAGACTTTCTCAGAACTGCTTCAAATCAACTAGATATCTTTGTGCTGTAAATCTCCCAACAGCCAAACGCAAAAGCAGCAAACATCTCGCTGTATGTCCCACATCCAAAGTGCCAAGAGAGAGCTTGCTCTCCCTGTCTTTGAGTACTGTTTTCACTGTCCCGGTTACCTCTTTGCTAACATTCTCTTCAGAGCTGCAGTGAAACCAGGAACCACGTGGAGAAAGCACCCACACTGAAAGTGCCTGGAGGGAACATTGGGGCTTCTTCTCAGTGTCTCTGACATAGGGTTTCACTGTCCCGGGAAAGTCTCTGCTAACACCGTGCAGAGCGCTGTGCCCAATATACAGAAACGTCTTGCGGTATCTCCTACAGGGAAAGTGCCAGGAGGGAATTGCGGAGCTTGTTCTCAGTGTCTCTGAGAATTGCTCTGATTATCTGTGTGACCTCTTTGCTAAGACTCTCCAGAGAGCCGTCCTCAAAACAAACACACATCTTGACATATCTCCCACATTGATCGCAGTGTCTCCAGAAACGGCATTCAAGGAGCCAGGAGGTTTTCTCCCTACACTGTCCATTGAGTTGTCCTCAAAACCAATATACATCCTGCTATATCTCCCACATGGAAAGTGCCAGGAGGGAGAAGTGGGGATTATGTTTAGACTTTCTCGGAACTGCTTCAAATCAACTAGATATCTTTGTGCTGTAAATCTCCCAACAGCCAAACGCAAAAGCAGCAAACATCTCGCTGTATGTCCCACATCCAAAGTGCCAAGAGAGAGCTTGCTCTCCCTGTCTTTGAGTACTGTTTTCACTGTCCCGGTTACCTCTTTGCTAACATTCTCTTCAGAGCCGCAGTGAAACCAGGAACCACGTGGAGAAAGCACCCACACTGAAAGTGCCTGGAGGGAACATTGGGGCTTCTTCTCAGTGTCTCTGACATAGGGTTTCACTGTCCCGGGAAAGTCTCTGCTAACACCGTGCAGAGCGCTGTGCCCAATATACAGAAACGTCTTGCGGTATCTCCTACAGGGAAAGTGCCAGGAGGGAATTGCGGAGCTTGTTCTCAGTGTCTCTGAGAATTGCTCTGATTATCTGTGTGACCTCTTTGCTAAGACTCTCCAGAGAGCCGTCCTCAAAACAAACACACATCTTGACATATCTCCCACATTGATCGCAGTGTCTCCAGAAACGGCATTCAAGGAGCCAGGAGGTTTTCTCCCTACACTGTCCATTGAGTTGTCCTCAAAACCAATATACATCCTGCTATATCTCCCACATGGAAAGTGCCAGGAGGGAGAAGTGGGGATTATGTTTAGACTTTCTCGGAACTGCTTCAAATCAACTAGATATCTTTGTGCTGTAAATCTCCCAACAGCCAAACGCAAAAGCAGCAAACATCTCGCTGTATGTCCCACATCCAAAGTGCCAAGAGAGAGCTTGCTCTCCCTGTCTTTGAGTACTGTTTTCACTGTCCCGGTTACCTCTTTGCTAGCATTCTCTTCAGAGCTGCAGTGAAACCAGGAACCACGTGGAGAAGGCAGCCACACTGAAAGTGCCTGGAGGGAACATTGGGGCTTCTTCTCAGTGTCTCTGACATAGGGTTTCACTGTCCCGGGAAAGTCTCTGCTAACACCGTGCAGAGCGCTGTGCCCAATATACAGAAACGTCTTGCGGTATCTCCTACAGGGAAAGTGCCAGGAGGGAATTGCGGAGCTTGTTCTCAGTGTCTCTGAGAATTGCTCTGATTATCTGTGTGACCTCTTTGCTAAGACTCTCCAGAGAGCCGTCCTCAAAACAAACACACATCTTGACATATCTCCCACATTGATCGCAGTGTCTCCAGAAACGGCATTCAAGGAGCCAGGAGGTTTTCTCCCTACACTGTCCATTGAGTTGTCCTCAAAACCAATATACATCCTGCTATATCTCCCACATGGAAAGTGCCAGGAGGGAGAAGTGGGGATTATGTTTAGACTTTCTCGGAACTGCTTCAAATCAACTAGATATCTTTGTGCTGTAAATCTCCCAACAGCCAAACGCAAAAGCAGCAAACATCTCGCTGTATGTCCCACATCCAAAGTGCCAAGAGAGAGCTTGCTCTCCCTGTCTTTGAGTACTGTTTTCACTGTCCCGGTTACCTCTTTGCTAACATTCTCTTCAGAGCTGCAGTGAAACCAGGAACCACGTGGAGAAAGCACCCACACTGAAAGTGCCTGGAGGGAACATTGGGGCTTCTTCTCAGTGTCTCTGACATAGGGTTTCACTGTCCCGGGAAAGTCTCTGCTAACACCGTGCAGAGCGCTGTGCCCAATATACAGAAACGTCTTGCGGTATCTCCTACAGGGAAAGTGCCAGGAGGGAATTGCGGAGCTTGTTCTCAGTGTCTCTGAGAATTGCTCTGATTATCTGTGTGACCTCTTTGCTAAGACTCTCCAGAGAGCCGTCCTCAAAACAAACACACATCTTGACATATCTCCCACATTGATCGCAGTGTCTCCAGAAACGGCATTCAAGGAGCCAGGAGCTTTTCTCCCTACACTGTCCATTGAGTTGTCCTCAAAACCAATATACATCCTGCTATATCTCCCACATGGAAAGTGCCAGGAGGGAGAAGTGGGGATTATGTTTAGACTTTCTCGGAACTGCTTCAAATCAACTAGATATCTTTGTGCTGTAAATCTCCCAACAGCCAAACGCAAAAGCAGCAAACATCTCGCTGTATGTCCCACATCCAAAGTGCCAAGAGAGAGCTTGCTCTCCCTGTCTTTGAGTACTGTTTTCACTGTCCCGGTTACCTCTTTGCTAACATTCTCTTCAGAGCTGCAGTGAAACCAGGAACCACGTGGAGAAAGCACCCACACTGAAAGTGCCTGGAGGGAACATTGGGGCTTCTTCTCAGTGTCTCTGACATAGGGTTTCACTGTCCCGGGAAAGTCTCTGCTAACACCGTGCAGAGCGCTGTGCCCAATATACAGAAAGATCTTGCGGTATCTCCTACAGGGAAAGTGCCAGGAGGGAATTGCGGAGCTTGTTCTCAGTGTCTCTGAGAATTGCTCTGATTATCTGTGTGACCTCTTTGCTAAGACTCTCCAGAGAGCCGTCCTCAAAACAAACACACATCTTGACATATCTCCCACATTGATCGCAGTGTCTCCAGAAACGGCATTCAAGGAGCCAGGACCTTTTCTCCCTACACTGTCCATTGAGTTGTCCTCAAAACCAATATACATCCTGCTATATCTCCCACATGGAAAGTGCCAGGAGGGAGAAGTGGGGATTATGTTTAGACTTTCTCGGAACTGCTTCAAATCAACTAGATATCTTTGTGCTGTAAATCTCCCAACAGCCAAACGCAAAAGCAGCAAACATCTCGCTGTATGTCCCACATCCAAAGTGCCAAGAGAGAGCTTGCTCTCCCTGTCTTTGAGTACTGTTTTCACTGTCCCGGTTACCTCTTTGCTAACATTCTCTTCAGAGCCGCAGTGAAACCAGGAACCACGTGGAGAAAGCACCCACACTGAAAGTGCCTGGAAGGAACATTGGGGCTTCTTCTCAGTGTCTCTGACATAGGGTTTCACTGTCCCGGGAAAGTCTCTGCTAACACCGTGCAGAGCGCTGTGCCCAATATACAGAAACGTCTTGCGGTATCTCCTACAGGGAAAGTGCCAGGAGGGAATTGCGGAGCTTGTTCTCAGTGTCTCTGAGAATTGCTCTGATTATCTGTGTGACCTCTTTGCTAAGACTCTCCAGAGAGCCGTCCTCAAAACAAACACACATCTTGACATATCTCCCACATTGATCGCAGTGTCTCCAGAAACGGCATTCAAGGAGCCAGGACCTTTTCTCCCTACACTGTCCATTGAGTTGTCCTCAAAACCAATATACATCCTGCTATATCTCCCACATGGAAAGTGCCAGGAGGGAGAAGTGGGGATTATGTTTAGACTTTCTCGGAACTGCTTCAAATCAACTAGATATCTTTGTGCTGTAAATCTCCCAACAGCCAAACGCAAAAGCAGCAAACATCTCGCTGTATGTCCCACATCCAAAGTGCCAAGAGAGAGCTTGCTCTCCCTGTCTTTGAGTACTGTTTTCACTGTCCCGGTTACCTCTTTGCTAACATTCTCTTCAGAGCTGCAGTGAAACCAGGAACCACGTGGAGAAAGCACCCACACTGAAAGTGCCTGGAGGGAACATTGGGGCTTCTTCTCAGTGTCTCTGACATAGGGTTTCACTGTCCCGGGAAAGTCTCTGCTAACACCGTGCAGAGCGCTGTGCCCAATATACAGAAACGTCTTGCGGTATCTCCTACAGGGAAAGTGCCAGGAGGGAATTGCGGAGCTTGTTCTCAGTGTCTCTGAGAATTGCTCTGATTATCTGTGTGACCTCTTTGCTAAGACTCTCCAGAGAGCCGTCCTCAAAACCAACACACATCTTGACATATCTCCCACATTGATCGCAGTGTCTCCAGAAACGGCATTCAAGGAGCCAGGACCTTTTCTCCCTACACTGTCCATTGAGTTGTCCTCAAAACCAATATACATCCTGCTATATCTCCCACATGGAAAGTGCCAGGAGGGAGAAGTGGGGATTATGTTTAGACTTTCTCGGAACTGCTTCAAATCAACTAGATATCTTTGTGCTGTAAATCTCCCAACAGCCAAACGCAAAAGCAGCAAACATCTCGCTGTATGTCCCACATCCAAAGTGCCAAGAGAGAGCTTGCTCTCCCTGTCTTTGAGTACTGTTTTCACTGTCCCGGTTACCTCTTTGCTAACATTCTCTTCAGAGCTGCAGTGAAACCAGGAACCACGTGGAGAAAGCACCCACACTGAAAGTGCCTGGAGGGAACATTGGGGCTTCTTCTCAGTGTCTCTGACATAGGGTTTCACTGTCCCGGGAAAGTCTCTGCTAACACCGTGCAGAGCGCTGTGCCCAATATACAGAAACGTCTTGCGGTATCTCCTACAGGGAAAGTGCCAGGAGGGAATTGCGGAGCTTGTTCTCAGTGTCTCTGAGAATTGCTCTGATTATCTGTGTGACCTCTTTGCTAAGACTCTCCAGAGAGCCGTCCTCAAAACAAACACACATCTTGACATATCTCCCACATTGATCGCAGTGTCTCCAGAAACGGCATTCAAGGAGCCAGGAGGTTTTCTCCCTACACTGTCCATTGAGTTGTCCTCAAAACCAATATACATCCTGCTATATCTCCCACATGGAAAGTGCCAGGAGGGAGAAGTGGGGATTATGTTTAGACTTTCTCGGAACTGCTTCAAATCAACTAGATATCTTTGTGCTGTAAATCTCCCAACAGCCAAACGCAAAAGCAGCAAACATCTCGCTGTATGTCCCACATCCAAAGTGCCAAGAGAGAGCTTGCTCTCCCTGTCTTTGAGTACTGTTTTCACTGTCCCGGTTACCTCTTTGCTAACATTCTCTTCAGAGCTGCAGTGAAACCAGGAACCACGTGGAGAAAGCACCCACACTGAAAGTGCCTGGAAGGAACATTGGGGCTTCTTCTCAGTGTCTCTGACATAGGGTTTCACTGTCCCGGGAAAGTCTCTGCTAACACCGTGCAGAGCGCTGTGCCCAATATACAGAAACGTCTTGCGGTATCTCCTACAGGGAAAGTGCCAGGAGGGAATTGCGGAGCTTGTTCTCAGTGTCTCTGAGAATTGCTCTGATTATCTGTGTGACCTCTTTGCTAAGACTCTCCAGAGAGCCGTCCTCAAAACAAACACACATCTTGACATATCTCCCACATTGATCGCAGTGTCTCCAGAAACGGCATTCAAGGAGCCAGGAGGTTTTCTCCCTACACTGTCCATTGAGTTGTCCTCAAAACCAATATACATCCTGCTATATCTCCCACATGGAAAGTGCCAGGAGGGAGAAGTGGGGATTATGTTTAGACTTTCTCGGAACTGCTTCAAATCAACTAGATATCTTTGTGCTGTAAATCTCCCAACAGCCAAACGCAAAAGCAGCAAACATCTCGCTGTATGTCCCACATCCAAAGTGCCAAGAGAGAGCTTGCTCTCCCTGTCTTTGAGTACTGTTTTCACTGTCCCGGTTACCTCTTTGCTAACATTCTCTTCAGAGCTGCAGTGAAACCAGGAACCACGTGGAGAAAGCACCCACACTGAAAGTGCCTGGAGGGAACATTGGGGCTTCTTCTCAGTGTCTCTGACATAGGGTTTCACTGTCCCGGGAAAGTCTCTGCTAACACCGTGCAGAGCGCTGTGCCCAATATACAGAAACGTCTTGCGGTATCTCCTACAGGGAAAGTGCCAGGAGGGAATTGCGGAGCTTGTTCTCAGTGTCTCTGAGAATTGCTCTGATTATCTGTGTGACCTCTTTGCTAAGACTCTCCAGAGAGCCGTCCTCAAAACAAACACACATCTTGACATATCTCCCACATTGATCGCAGTGTCTCCAGAAACGGCATTCAAGGAGCCAGGACCTTTTCTCCCTACACTGTCCATTGAGTTGTCCTCAAAACCAATATACATCCTGCTATATCTCCCACATGGAAAGTGCCAGGAGGGAGAAGTGGGGATTATGTTTAGACTTTCTCGGAACTGCTTCAAATCAACTAGATATCTTTGTGCTGTAAATCTCCCAACAGCCAAACGCAAAAGCAGCAAACATCTCGCTGTATGTCCCACATCCAAAGTGCCAAGAGAGAGCTTGCTCTCCCTGTCTTTGAGTACTGTTTTCACTGTCCCGGTTACCTCTTTGCTAACATTCTCTTCAGAGCTGCAGTGAAACCAGGAACCACGTGGAGAAAGCACCCACACTGAAAGTGCCTGGAGGGAACATTGGGGCTTCTTCTCAGTGTCTCTGACATAGGGTTTCACTGTCCCGGGAAAGTCTCTGCTAACACCGTGCAGAGCGCTGTGCCCAATATACAGAAACGTCTTGCGGTATCTCCTACAGGGAAAGCGCCAGGAGGGAATTGCGGAGCTTGTTCTCAGTGTCTCTGAGAATTGCTCTGATTATCTGTGTGACCTCTTTGCTAAGACTCTCCAGAGAGCCGTCCTCAAAACAAACACACATCTTGACATATCTCCCACATTGATCGCAGTGTCTCCAGAAACGGCATTCAAGGAGCCAGGAGGTTTTCTCCCTACACTGTCCATTGAGTTGTCCTCAAAACCAATATACATCCTGCTATATCTCCCACATGGAAAGTGCCAGGAGGGAGAAGTGGGGATTATGTTTAGACTTTCTCGGAACTGCTTCAAATCAACTAGATATCTTTGTGCTGTAAATCTCCCAACAGCCAAACGCAAAAGCAGCAAACATCTCGCTGTATGTCCCACATCCAAAGTGCCAAGAGAGAGCTTGCTCTCCCTGTCTTTGAGTACTGTTTTCACTGTCCCGGTTACCTCTTTGCTAACATTCTCTTCAGAGCTGCAGTGAAACCAGGAACCACGTGGAGAAAGCACCCACACTGAAAGTGCCTGGAGGGAACATTGGGGCTTCTTCTCAGTGTCTCTGACATAGGGTTTCACTGTCCCGGGAAAGTCTCTGCTAACACCGTGCAGAGCGCTGTGCCCAATATACAGAAACGTCTTGCGGTATCTCCTACAGGGAAAGTGCCAGGAGGGAATTGCGGAGCTTGTTCTCAGCGTCTCTGAGAATTGCTCTGATTATCTGTGTGACCTCTTTGCTAAGACTCTCCAGAGAGCCGTCCTCAAAACAAACACACATCTTGACATATCTCCCACATTGATCGCAGTGTCTCCAGAAACGGCATTCAAGGAGCCAGGACCTTTTCTCCCTACACTGTCCATTGAGTTGTCCTCAAAACCAATATACATCCTGCTATATCTCCCACATGGAAAGTGCCAGGAGGGAGAAGTGGGGATTATGTTTAGACTTTCTCGGAACTGCTTCAAATCAACTAGATATCTTTGTGCTGTAAATCTCCCAACAGCCAAACGCAAAAGCAGCAAACATCTCGCTGTATGTCCCACATCCAAAGTGCCAAGAGAGAGCTTGCTCTCCCTGTCTTTGAGTACTGTTTTCACTGTCCCGGTTACCTCTTTGCTAACATTCTCTTCAGAGCCGCAGTGAAACCAGGAACCACGTGGAGAAAGCACCCACACTGAAAGTGCCTGGAAGGAACATTGGGGCTTCTTCTCAGTGTCTCTGACATAGGGTTTCACTGTCCCGGGAAAGTCTCTGCTAACACCGTGCAGAGCGCTGTGCCCAATATACAGAAACGTCTTGCGGTATCTCCTACAGGGAAAGTGCCAGGAGGGAATTGCGGAGCTTGTTCTCAGTGTCTCTGAGAATTGCTCTGATTATCTGTGTGACCTCTTTGCTAAGACTCTCCAGAGAGCCGTCCTCAAAACAAACACACATCTTGACATATCTCCCACATTGATCGCAGTGTCTCCAGAAACGGCATTCAAGGAGCCAGGACCTTTTCTCCCTACACTGTCCATTGAGTTGTCCTCAAAACCAATATACATCCTGCTATATCTCCCACATGGAAAGTGCCAGGAGGGAGAAGTGGGGATTATGTTTAGACTTTCTCGGAACTGCTTCAAATCAACTAGATATCTTTGTGCTGTAAATCTCCCAACAGCCAAACGCAAAAGCAGCAAACATCTCGCTGTATGTCCCACATCCAAAGTGCCAAGAGAGAGCTTGCTCTCCCTGTCTTTGAGTACTGTTTTCACTGTCCCGGTTACCTCTTTGCTAACATTCTCTTCAGAGCCGCAGTGAAACCAGGAACCACGTGGAGAAAGCACCCACACTGAAAGTGCCTGGAGGGAACATTGGGGCTTCTTCTCAGTGTCTCTGACATAGGGTTTCACTGTCCCGGGAAAGTCTCTGCTAACACCGTGCAGAGCGCTGTGCCCAATATACAGAAACGTCTTGCGGTATCTCCTACAGGGAAAGTGCCAGGAGGGAATTGCGGAGCTTGTTCTCAGTGTCTCTGAGAATTGCTCTGATTATCTGTGTGACCTCTTTGCTAAGACTCTCCAGAGAGCCGTCCTCAAAACAAACACACATCTTGACATATCTCCCACATTGATCGCAGTGTCTCCAGAAACGGCATTCAAGGAGCCAGGACCTTTTCTCCCTACACTGTCCATTGAGTTGTCCTCAAAACCAATATACATCCTGCTATATCTCCCACATGGAAAGTGCCAGGAGGGAGAAGTGGGGATTATGTTTAGACTTTCTCGGAACTGCTTCAAATCAACTAGATATCTTTGTGCTGTAAATCTCCCAACAGCCAAACGCAAAAGCAGCAAACATCTCGCTGTATGTCCCACATCCAAAGTGCCAAGAGAGAGCTTGCTCTCCCTGTCTTTGAGTACTGTTTTCACTGTCCCGGTTACCTCTTTGCTAACATTCTCTTCAGAGCCGCAGTGAAACCAGGAACCACGTGGAGAAAGCACCCACACTGAAAGTGCCTGGAAGGAACATTGGGGCTTCTTCTCAGTGTCTCTGACATAGGGTTTCACTGTCCCGGGAAAGTCTCTGCTAACACCGTGCAGAGCGCTGTGCCCAATATACAGAAACGTCTTGCGGTATCTCCTACAGGGAAAGTGCCAGGAGGGAATTGCGGAGCTTGTTCTCAGTGTCTCTGAGAATTGCTCTGATTATCTGTGTGACCTCTTTGCTAAGACTCTCCAGAGAGCCGTCCTCAAAACAAACACACATCTTGACATATCTCCCACATTGATCGCAGTGTCTCCAGAAACGGCATTCAAGGAGCCAGGACCTTTTCTCCCTACACTGTCCATTGAGTTGTCCTCAAAACCAATATACATCCTGCTATATCTCCCACATGGAAAGTGCCAGGAGGGAGAAGTGGGGATTATGTTTAGACTTTCTCGGAACTGCTTCAAATCAACTAGATATCTTTGTGCTGTAAATCTCCCAACAGCCAAACGCAAAAGCAGCAAACATCTCGCTGTATGTCCCACATCCAAAGTGCCAAGAGAGAGCTTGCTCTCCCTGTCTTTGAGTACTGTTTTCACTGTCCCGGTTACCTCTTTGCTAACATTCTCTTCAGAGCCGCAGTGAAACCAGGAACCACGTGGAGAAAGCACCCACACTGAAAGTGCCTGGAGGGAACATTGGGGCTTCTTCTCAGTGTCTCTGACATAGGGTTTCACTGTCCCGGGAAAGTCTCTGCTAACACCGTGCAGAGCGCTGTGCCCAATATACAGAAACGTCTTGCGGTATCTCCTACAGGGAAAGTGCCAGGAGGGAATTGCGGAGCTTGTTCTCAGTGTCTCTGAGAATTGCTCTGATTATCTGTGTGACCTCTTTGCTAAGACTCTCCAGAGAGCCGTCCTCAAAACAAACACACATCTTGACATATCTCCCACATTGATCGCAGTGTCTCCAGAAACGGCATTCAAGGAGCCAGGAGGTTTTCTCCCTACACTGTCCATTGAGTTGTCCTCAAAACCAATATACATCCTGCTATATCTCCCACATGGAAAGTGCCAGGAGGGAGAAGTGGGGATTATGTTTAGACTTTCTCGGAACTGCTTCAAATCAACTAGATATCTTTGTGCTGTAAATCTCCCAACAGCCAAACGCAAAAGCAGCAAACATCTCGCTGTATGTCCCACATCCAAAGTGCCAAGAGAGAGCTTGCTCTCCCTGTCTTTGAGTACTGTTTTCACTGTCCCGGTTACCTCTTTGCTAACATTCTCTTCAGAGCCGCAGTGAAACCAGGAACCACGTGGAGAAGGCACCCACACTGAAAGTGCCTGGAAGGAACATTGGGGCTTCTTCTCAGTGTCTCTGACATAGGGTTTCACTGTCCCGGGAAAGTCTCTGCTAACACCGTGCAGAGCGCTGTGCCCAATATACAGAAACGTCTTGCGGTATCTCCTACAGGGAAAGTGCCAGGAGGGAATTGCGGAGCTTGTTCTCAGTGTCTCTGAGAATTGCTCTGATTATCTGTGTGACCTCTTTGCTAAGACTCTCCAGAGAGCCGTCCTCAAAACAAACACACATCTTGACATATCTCCCACATTGATCGCAGTGTCTCCAGAAACGGCATTCAAGGAGCCAGGAGGTTTTCTCCCTACACTGTCCATTGAGTTGTCCTCAAAACCAATATACATCCTGCTATATCTCCCACATGGAAAGTGCCAGGAGGGAGAAGTGGGGATTATGTTTAGACTTTCTCGGAACTGCTTCAAATCAACTAGATATCTTTGTGCTGTAAATCTCCCAACAGCCAAATGCAAAAGCAGCAAACATCTCGCTGTATGTCCCACATCCAAAATGCCAAGAGAGAGCTTGCTCTCCCTGTCTTTGAGTACTGTTTTCACTGTCCCGGTTACCTCTTTGCTAACATTCTCTTCAGAGCTGCAGTGAAACCAGGAACCACGTGGAGAAAGCACCCACACTGAAAGTGCCTGGAGGGAACATTGGGGCTTCTTCTCAGTGTCTCTGACAAGGGTTTCACTGTCCCGGGAAAGTCTCTGCTAACACCGTGCAGAGCGCTGTGCCCAATATACAGAAACGTCTTGCGGTATCTCCTACAGGGAAAGTGCCAGGAGGGAATTGCGGAGCTTGTTCTCAGTGTCTCTGAGAATTGCTCTGATTATCTGTGTGACCTCTTTGCTAAGACTCTCCAGAGAGCCGTCCTCAAAACAAACACACATCTTGACATATCTCCCACATTGATCGCAGTGTCTCCAGAAACGGCATTCAAGGAGCCAGGAGGTTTTCTCCCTACACTGTCCATTGAGTTGTCCTCAAAACCAATATACATCCTGCTATATCTCCCACATGGAAAGTGCCAGGAGGGAGAAGTGGGGATTATGTTTAGACTTTCTCGGAACTGCTTCAAATCAACTAGATATCTTTGTGCTGTAAATCTCCCAACAGCCAAACGCAAAAGCAGCAAACATCTCGCTGTATGTCCCACATCCAAAGTGCCAAGAGAGAGCTTGCTCTCCCTGTCTTTGAGTACTGTTTTCACTGTCCCGGTTACCTCTTTGCTAACATTCTCTTCAGAGCCGCAGTGAAACCAGGAACCACGTGGAGAAAGCACCCACACTGAAAGTGCCTGGAGGGAACATTGGGGCTTCTTCTCAGTGTCTCTGACATAGGGTTTCACTGTCCCGGGAAAGTCTCTGCTAACACCGTGCAGAGCGCTGTGCCCAATATACAGAAACGTCTTGCGGTATCTCCTACAGGGAAAGTGCCAGGAGGGAATTGTGGAGCTTGTTCTCAGTGTCTCTGAGAATTGCTCTGATTATCCCTGTGACCTCTTTGCTAAGACTCTCCAGAGAGCCGTCCTCAAAACAAACACACATCTTGACATATCTCCCACATTGATCGCAGTGTCTCCAGAAACGGCATTCAAGGAGCCAGGACCTTTTCTCCCTACACTGTCCATTGAGTTGTCCTCAAAACCAATATACATCCTGCTATATCTCCCACATGGAAAGTGCCAGGAGGGAGAAGTGGGGATTATGTTTAGACTTTCTCGGAACTGCTTCAAATCAACTAGATATCTTTGTGCTGTAAATCTCCCAACAGCCAAACGCAAAAGCAGCAAACATCTCGCTGTATGTCCCACATCCAAAGTGCCAAGAGAGAGCTTGCGCTCCCTGTCTTTGAGTACTGTTTTCACTGTCCCGGTTACCTCTTTGCTAACATTCTCTTCAGAGCTGCAGTGAAACCAGGAACCACGTGGAGAAGGCAGCCACACTGAAAGTGCCTGGAGGGAACATTGGGGCTTCTTCTCAGTGTCTCTGACATAGGGTTTCACTGTCCCGGGAAAGTCTCTGCTAACACCGCGCAGAGCGCTGTGCCCAATATACAGAAAGATCTTGCGGTATCTCCTACAGGGAAAGTGCCAGGAGGGAATTGCGGAGCTTGTTCTCAGTGTCTCTGAGAATTGCTCTGATTATCTGTGTGACCTCTTTGCTAAGACTCTCCAGAGAGCCGTCCTCAAAACAAACACACATCTTGACATATCTCCCACATTGATCGCAGTGTCTCCAGAAACGGCATTCAAGGAGCCAGGACCTTTTCTCCCTACACTGTCCATTGAGTTGTCCTCAAAACCAATATACATCCTGCTATATCTCCCACATGGAAAGTGCCAGGAGGGAGAAGTGGGGATTATGTTTAGACTTTCTCGGAACTGCTTCAAATCAACTAGATATCTTTGTGCTGTAAATCTCCCAACAGCCAAACGCAAAAGCAGCAAACATCTCGCTGTATGTCCCACATCCAAAGTGCCAAGAGAGAGTTTGCTCTCCCTGTCTTTGAGTACTGTTTTCACTGTCCCGGTTACCTCTTTGCTAACATTCTCTTCAGAGCTGCAGTGAAACCAGGAACCACGTGGAGAAAGCACCCACACTGAAAGTGCCTGGAGGGAACATTGGGGCTTCTTCTCAGTGTCTCTGACATAGGGTTTCACTGTGCCGGGAAAGTCTCTGCTAACACCGTGCAGAGCGCTGTGCCCAATATACAGAAACGTCTTGCGGTATCTCCTACAGGGAAAGCGCCAGGAGGGAATTGCGGAGCTTGTTCTCAGTGTCTCTGAGAATTGCTCTGATTATCTGTGTGACCTCTTTGCTAAGACTCTCCAGAGAGCCGTCCTCAAAACAAACACACATCTTGACATATCTCCCACATTGATCGCAGTGTCTCCAGAAACGGCATTCAAGGAGCCAGGAGGTTTTCTCCCTACACTGTCCATTGAGTTGTCCTCAAAACCAATATACATCCTGCTATATCTCCCACATGGAAAGTGCCAGGAGGGAGAAGTGGGGATTATGTTTAGACTTTCTCGGAACTGCTTCAAATCAACTAGATATCTTTGTGCTGTAAATCTCCCAACAGCCAAACGCAAAAGCAGCAAACATCTCGCTGTATGTCCCACATCCAAAGTGCCAAGAGAGAGCTTGCTCTCCCTGTCTTTGAGTACTGTTTTCACTGTCCCGGTTACCTCTTTGCTAACATTCTCTTCAGAGCTGCAGTGAAACCAGGAACCACGTGGAGAAAGCACCCACACTGAAAGTGCCTGGAGGGAACATTGGGGCTTCTTCTCAGTGTCTCTGACATAGGGTTTCACTGTCCCGGGAAAGTCTCTGCTAACACCGTGCAGAGCGCTGTGCCCAATATACAGAAACGTCTTGCGGTATCTCCTACAGGGAAAGTGCCAGGAGGGAATTGCGGAGCTTGTTCTCAGTGTCTCTGAGAATTGCTCTGATTATCTGTGTGACCTCTTTGCTAAGACTCTCCAGAGAGCCGTCCTCAAAACAAACACACATCTTGACATATCTCCCACATTGATCGCAGTGTCTCCAGAAACGGCATTCAAGGAGCCAGGAGGTTTTCTCCCTACACTGTCCATTGAGTTGTCCTCAAAACCAATATACATCCTGCTATATCTCCCACATGGAAAGTGCCAGGAGGGAGAAGTGGGGATTATGTTTAGACTTTCTCGGAACTGCTTCAAATCAACTAGATATCTTTGTGCTGTAAATCTCCCAACAGCCAAACGCAAAAGCAGCAAACATCTCGCTGTATGTCCCACATCCAAAGTGCCAAGAGAGAGCTTGCTCTCCCTGTCTTTGAGTACTGTTTTCACTGTCCCGGTTACCTCTTTGCTAACATTCTCTTCAGAGCCGCAGTGAAACCAGGAACCACGTGGAGAAAGCACCCACACTGAAAGTGCCTGGAGGGAACATTGGGGCTTCTTCTCAGTGTCTCTGACATAGGGTTTCACTGTCCCGGGAAAGTCTCTGCTAACACCGTGCAGAGCGCTGTGCCCAATATACAGAAACGTCTTGCGGTATCTCCTACAGGGAAAGTGCCAGGAGGGAATTGCGGAGCTTGTTCTCAGTGTCTCTGAGAATTGCTCTGATTATCCCTGTGACCTCTTTGCTAAGACTCTCCAGAGAGCCGTCCTCAAAACAAACACACATCTTGACATATCTCCCACATTGATCGCAGTGTCTCCAGAAACGGCATTCAAGGAGCCAGGAGGTTTTCTCCCTACACTGTCCATTGAGTTGTCCTCAAAACCAATATACATCCTGCTATATCTCCCACATGGAAAGTGCCAGGAGGGAGAAGTGGGGATTATGTTTAGACTTTCTCGGAACTGCTTCAAATCAACTAGATATCTTTGTGCTGTAAATCTCCCAACAGCCAAACGCAAAAGCAGCAAACATCTCGCTGTATGTCCCACATCCAAAGTGCCAAGAGAGAGCTTGCTCTCCCTGTCTTTGAGTACTGTTTTCACTGTCCCGGTTACCTCTTTGCTAACATTCTCTTCAGAGCTGCAGTGAAACCAGGAACCACGTGGAGAGGGCAGCCACACTGAAAGTGCCTGGAAGGAACATTGGGGCTTCTTCTCAGTGTCTCTGACATAGGGTTTCACTGTCCCGGGAAAGTCTCTGCTAACACCGTGCAGAGCGCTGTGCCCAATATACAGAAACGTCTTGCGGTATCTCCTACAGGGAAAGTGCCAGGAGGGAATTGCGGAGCTTGTTCTCAGTGTCTCTGAGAATTGCTCTGATTATCTGTGTGACCTCTTTGCTAAGACTCTCCAGAGAGCCGTCCTCAAAACAAACACACATCTTGACATATCTCCCACATTGATCGCAGTGTCTCCAGAAACGGCATTCAAGGAGCCAGGAGGTTTTCTCCCTACACTGTCCATTGAGTTGTCCTCAAAACCAATATACATCCTGCTATATCTCCCACATGGAAAGTGCCAGGAGGGAGAAGTGGGGATTATGTTTAGACTTTCTCGGAACTGCTTCAAATCAACTAGATATCTTTGTGCTGTAAATCTCCCAACAGCCAAATGCAAAAGCAGCAAACATCTCGCTGTATGTCCCACATCCAAAATGCCAAGAGAGAGCTTGCTCTCCCTGTCTTTGAGTACTGTTTTCACTGTCCCGGTTACCTCTTTGCTAACATTCTCTTCAGAGCTGCAGTGAAACCAGGAACCACGTGGAGAAAGCACCCACACTGAAAGTGCCTGGAGGGAACATTGGGGCTTCTTCTCAGTGTCTCTGACAAGGGTTTCACTGTCCCGGGAAAGTCTCTGCTAACACCGTGCAGAGCGCTGTGCCCAATATACAGAAACGTCTTGCGGTATCTCCTACAGGGAAAGTGCCAGGAGGGAATTGCGGAGCTTGTTCTCAGTGTCTCTGAGAATTGCTCTGATTATCTGTGTGACCTCTTTGCTAAGACTCTCCAGAGAGCCGTCCTCAAAACAAACACACATCTTGACATATCTCCCACATTGATCGCAGTGTCTCCAGAAACGGCATTCAAGGAGCCAGGAGGTTTTCTCCCTACACTGTCCATTGAGTTGTCCTCAAAACCAATATACATCCTGCTATATCTCCCACATGGAAAGTGCCAGGAGGGAGAAGTGGGGATTATGTTTAGACTTTCTCGGAACTGCTTCAAATCAACTAGATATCTTTGTGCTGTAAATCTCCCAACAGCCAAACGCAAAAGCAGCAAACATCTCGCTGTATGTCCCACATCCAAAGTGCCAAGAGAGAGCTTGCTCTCCCTGTCTTTGAGTACTGTTTTCACTGTCCCGGTTACCTCTTTGCTAACATTCTCTTCAGAGCCGCAGTGAAACCAGGAACCACGTGGAGAAAGCACCCACACTGAAAGTGCCTGGAGGGAACATTGGGGCTTCTTCTCAGTGTCTCTGACATAGGGTTTCACTGTCCCGGGAAAGTCTCTGCTAACACCGTGCAGAGCGCTGTGCCCAATATACAGAAACGTCTTGCGGTATCTCCTACAGGGAAAGTGCCAGGAGGGAATTGTGGAGCTTGTTCTCAGTGTCTCTGAGAATTGCTCTGATTATCCCTGTGACCTCTTTGCTAAGACTCTCCAGAGAGCCGTCCTCAAAACAAACACACATCTTGACATATCTCCCACATTGATCGCAGTGTCTCCAGAAACGGCATTCAAGGAGCCAGGACCTTTTCTCCCTACACTGTCCATTGAGTTGTCCTCAAAACCAATATACATCCTGCTATATCTCCCACATGGAAAGTGCCAGGAGGGAGAAGTGGGGATTATGTTTAGACTTTCTCGGAACTGCTTCAAATCAACTAGATATCTTTGTGCTGTAAATCTCCCAACAGCCAAACGCAAAAGCAGCAAACATCTCGCTGTATGTCCCACATCCAAAGTGCCAAGAGAGAGCTTGCGCTCCCTGTCTTTGAGTACTGTTTTCACTGTCCCGGTTACCTCTTTGCTAACATTCTCTTCAGAGCTGCAGTGAAACCAGGAACCACGTGGAGAAGGCAGCCACACTGAAAGTGCCTGGAGGGAACATTGGGGCTTCTTCTCAGTGTCTCTGACATAGGGTTTCACTGTCCCGGGAAAGTCTCTGCTAACACCGCGCAGAGCGCTGTGCCCAATATACAGAAAGATCTTGCGGTATCTCCTACAGGGAAAGTGCCAGGAGGGAATTGCGGAGCTTGTTCTCAGTGTCTCTGAGAATTGCTCTGATTATCTGTGTGACCTCTTTGCTAAGACTCTCCAGAGAGCCGTCCTCAAAACAAACACACATCTTGACATATCTCCCACATTGATCGCAGTGTCTCCAGAAACGGCATTCAAGGAGCCAGGACCTTTTCTCCCTACACTGTCCATTGAGTTGTCCTCAAAACCAATATACATCCTGCTATATCTCCCACATGGAAAGTGCCAGGAGGGAGAAGTGGGGATTATGTTTAGACTTTCTCGGAACTGCTTCAAATCAACTAGATATCTTTGTGCTGTAAATCTCCCAACAGCCAAACGCAAAAGCAGCAAACATCTCGCTGTATGTCCCACATCCAAAGTGCCAAGAGAGAGCTTGCTCTCCCTGTCTTTGAGTACTGTTTTCACTGTCCCGGTTACCTCTTTGCTAACATTCTCTTCAGAGCTGCAGTGAAACCAGGAACCACGTGGAGAAAGCACCCACACTGAAAGTGCCTGGAGGGAACATTGGGGCTTCTTCTCAGTGTCTCTGACATAGGGTTTCACTGTCCCGGGAAAGTCTCTGCTAACACCGTGCAGAGCGCTGTGCCCAATATACAGAAACGTCTTGCGGTATCTCCTACAGGGAAAGCGCCAGGAGGGAATTGCGGAGCTTGTTCTCAGTGTCTCTGAGAATTGCTCTGATTATCTGTGTGACCTCTTTGCTAAGACTCTCCAGAGAGCCGTCCTCAAAACAAACACACATCTTGACATATCTCCCACATTGATCGCAGTGTCTCCAGAAACGGCATTCAAGGAGCCAGGAGGTTTTCTCCCTACACTGTCCATTGAGTTGTCCTCAAAACCAATATACATCCTGCTATATCTCCCACATGGAAAGTGCCAGGAGGGAGAAGTGGGGATTATGTTTAGACTTTCTCGGAACTGCTTCAAATCAACTAGATATCTTTGTGCTGTAAATCTCCCAACAGCCAAACGCAAAAGCAGCAAACATCTCGCTGTATGTCCCACATCCAAAGTGCCAAGAGAGAGCTTGCTCTCCCTGTCTTTGAGTACTGTTTTCACTGTCCCGGTTACCTCTTTGCTAACATTCTCTTCAGAGCTGCAGTGAAACCAGGAACCACGTGGAGAAAGCACCCACACTGAAAGTGCCTGGAGGGAACATTGGGGCTTCTTCTCAGTGTCTCTGACATAGGGTTTCACTGTCCCGGGAAAGTCTCTGCTAACACCGTGCAGAGCGCTGTGCCCAATATACAGAAACGTCTTGCGGTATCTCCTACAGGGAAAGTGCCAGGAGGGAATTGCGGAGCTTGTTCTCAGTGTCTCTGAGAATTGCTCTGATTATCTGTGTGACCTCTTTGCTAAGACTCTCCAGAGAGCCGTCCTCAAAACAAACACACATCTTGACATATCTCCCACATTGATCGCAGTGTCTCCAGAAACGGCATTCAAGGAGCCAGGAGGTTTTCTCCCTACACTGTCCATTGAGTTGTCCTCAAAACCAATATACATCCTGCTATATCTCCCACATGGAAAGTGCCAGGAGGGAGAAGTGGGGATTATGTTTAGACTTTCTCGGAACTGCTTCAAATCAACTAGATATCTTTGTGCTGTAAATCTCCCAACAGCCAAACGCAAAAGCAGCAAACATCTCGCTGTATGTCCCACATCCAAAGTGCCAAGAGAGAGCTTGCTCTCCCTGTCTTTGAGTACTGTTTTCACTGTCCCGGTTACCTCTTTGCTAACATTCTCTTCAGAGCTGCAGTGAAACCAGGAACCACGTGGAGAAAGCACCCACACTGAAAGTGCCTGGAGGGAACATTGGGGCTTCTTCTCAGTGTCTCTGACATAGGGTTTCACTGTCCCGGGAAAGTCTCTGCTAACACCGTGCAGAGCGCTGTGCCCAATATACAGAAACGTCTTGCGGTATCTCCTACAGGGAAAGTGCCAGGAGGGAATTGTGGAGCTTGTTCTCAGTGTCTCTGAGAATTGCTCTGATTATCCCTGTGACCTCTTTGCTAAGACTCTCCAGAGAGCCGTCCTCAAAACAAACACACATCTTGACATATCTCCCACATTGATCGCAGTGTCTCCAGAAACGGCATTCAAGGAGCCAGGACCTTTTCTCCCTACACTGTCCATTGAGTTGTCCTCAAAACCAATATACATCCTGCTATATCTCCCACATGGAAAGTGCCAGGAGGGAGAAGTGGGGATTATGTTTAGACTTTCTCGGAACTGCTTCAAATCAACTAGATATCTTTGTGCTGTAAATCTCCCAACAGCCAAACGCAAAAGCAGCAAACATCTCGCTGTATGTCCCACATCCAAAGTGCCAAGAGAGAGCTTGCGCTCCCTGTCTTTGAGTACTGTTTTCACTGTCCCGGTTACCTCTTTGCTAACATTCTCTTCAGAGCTGCAGTGAAACCAGGAACCACGTGGAGAAGGCAGCCACACTGAAAGTGCCTGGAGGGAACATTGGGGCTTCTTCTCAGTGTCTCTGACATAGGGTTTCACTGTCCCGGGAAAGTCTCTGCTAACACCGCGCAGAGCGCTGTGCCCAATATACAGAAAGATCTTGCGGTATCTCCTACAGGGAAAGTGCCAGGAGGGAATTGCGGAGCTTGTTCTCAGTGTCTCTGAGAATTGCTCTGATTATCTGTGTGACCTCTTTGCTAAGACTCTCCAGAGAGCCGTCCTCAAAACAAACACACATCTTGACATATCTCCCACATTGATCGCAGTGTCTCCAGAAACGGCATTCAAGGAGCCAGGACCTTTTCTCCCTACACTGTCCATTGAGTTGTCCTCAAAACCAATATACATCCTGCTATATCTCCCACATGGAAAGTGCCAGGAGGGAGAAGTGGGGATTATGTTTAGACTTTCTCGGAACTGCTTCAAATCAACTAGATATCTTTGTGCTGTAAATCTCCCAACAGCCAAACGCAAAAGCAGCAAACATCTCGCTGTATGTCCCACATCCAAAGTGCCAAGAGAGAGTTTGCTCTCCCTGTCTTTGAGTACTGTTTTCACTGTCCCGGTTACCTCTTTGCTAACATTCTCTTCAGAGCTGCAGTGAAACCAGGAACCACGTGGAGAAAGCACCCACACTGAAAGTGCCTGGAGGGAACATTGGGGCTTCTTCTCAGTGTCTCTGACATAGGGTTTCACTGTCCCGGGAAAGTCTCTGCTAACACCGTGCAGAGCGCTGTGCCCAATATACAGAAACGTCTTGCGGTATCTCCTACAGGGAAAGCGCCAGGAGGGAATTGCGGAGCTTGTTCTCAGTGTCTCTGAGAATTGCTCTGATTATCTGTGTGACCTCTTTGCTAAGACTCTCCAGAGAGCCGTCCTCAAAACAAACACACATCTTGACATATCTCCCACATTGATCGCAGTGTCTCCAGAAACGGCATTCAAGGAGCCAGGAGGTTTTCTCCCTACACTGTCCATTGAGTTGTCCTCAAAACCAATATACATCCTGCTATATCTCCCACATGGAAAGTGCCAGGAGGGAGAAGTGGGGATTATGTTTAGACTTTCTCGGAACTGCTTCAAATCAACTAGATATCTTTGTGCTGTAAATCTCCCAACAGCCAAACGCAAAAGCAGCAAACATCTCGCTGTATGTCCCACATCCAAAGTGCCAAGAGAGAGCTTGCTCTCCCTGTCTTTGAGTACTGTTTTCACTGTCCCGGTTACCTCTTTGCTAACATTCTCTTCAGAGCTGCAGTGAAACCAGGAACCACGTGGAGAAAGCACCCACACTGAAAGTGCCTGGAGGGAACATTGGGGCTTCTTCTCAGTGTCTCTGACATAGGGTTTCACTGTCCCGGGAAAGTCTCTGCTAACACCGTGCAGAGCGCTGTGCCCAATATACAGAAACGTCTTGCGGTATCTCCTACAGGGAAAGTGCCAGGAGGGAATTGCGGAGCTTGTTCTCAGTGTCTCTGAGAATTGCTCTGATTATCTGTGTGACCTCTTTGCTAAGACTCTCCAGAGAGCCGTCCTCAAAACAAACACACATCTTGACATATCTCCCACATTGATCGCAGTGTCTCCAGAAACGGCATTCAAGGAGCCAGGAGGTTTTCTCCCTACACTGTCCATTGAGTTGTCCTCAAAACCAATATACATCCTGCTATATCTCCCACATGGAAAGTGCCAGGAGGGAGAAGTGGGGATTATGTTTAGACTTTCTCGGAACTGCTTCAAATCAACTAGATATCTTTGTGCTGTAAATCTCCCAACAGCCAAACGCAAAAGCAGCAAACATCTCGCTGTATGTCCCACATCCAAAGTGCCAAGAGAGAGCTTGCTCTCCCTGTCTTTGAGTACTGTTTTCACTGTCCCGGTTACCTCTTTGCTAACATTCTCTTCAGAGCTGCAGTGAAACCAGGAACCACGTGGAGAAAGCACCCACACTGAAAGTGCCTGGAGGGAACATTGGGGCTTCTTCTCAGTGTCTCTGACAAGGGTTTCATTGTCCCGGGAAAGTCTCTGCTAACACCGTGCAGAGCGCTGTGCCCAATATACAGAAACGTCTTGCGGTATCTCCTACAGGGAAAGTGCCAGGAGGGAATTGCGGAGCTTGTTCTCAGTGTCTCTGAGAATTGCTCTGATTATCTGTGTGACCTCTTTGCTAAGACTCTCCAGAGAGCCGTCCTCAAAACAAACACACATCTTGACATATCTCCCACATTGATCGCAGTGTCTCCAGAAACGGCATTCAAGGAGCCAGGAGGTTTTCTCCCTACACTGTCCATTGAGTTGTCCTCAAAACCAATATACATCCTGCTATATCTCCCACATGGAAAGTGCCAGGAGGGAGAAGTGGGGATTATGTTTAGACTTTCTCGGAACTGCTTCAAATCAACTAGATATCTTTGTGCTGTAAATCTCCCAACAGCCAAACGCAAAAGCAGCAAACATCTCGCTGTATGTCCCACATCCAAAGTGCCAAGAGAGAGCTTGCTCTCCCTGTCTTTGAGTACTGTTTTCACTGTCCCGGTTACCTCTTTGCTAACATTCTCTTCAGAGCCGCAGTGAAACCAGGAACCACGTGGAGAAAGCACCCACACTGAAAGTGCCTGGAGGGAACATTGGGGCTTCTTCTCAGTGTCTCTGACATAGGGTTTCACTGTCCCGGGAAAGTCTCTGCTAAAACCGCGCAGAGCGCTGTGCCCAATATACAGAAACGTCTTGCGGTATCTCCTACAGGGAAAGTGCCAGGAGGGAACTGTGGAGCTTGTTCTCAGTGTCTCTGAGAATTGCTCTGATTATCCCTGTGACCTCTTTGCTAAGACTCTCCAGAGAGCCGTCCTCAAAACAAACACACATCTTGACATATCTCCCACATTGATCGCAGTGTCTCCAGAAACGGCATTCAAGGAGCCAGGACCTTTTCTCCCTACACTGTCCATTGAGTTGTCCTCAAAACCAATATACATCCTGCTATATCTCCCACATGGAAAGTGCCAGGAGGGAGAAGTGGGGATTATGTTTAGACTTTCTCGGAACTGCTTCAAATCAACTAGATATCTTTGTGCTGTAAATCTCCCAACAGCCAAACGCAAAAGCAGCAAACATCTCGCTGTATGTCCCACATCCAAAGTGCCAAGAGAGAGCTTGCTCTCCCTGTCTTTGAGTACTGTTTTCACTGTCCCGGTTACCTCTTTGCTAACATTCTCTTCAGAGCTGCAGTGAAACCAGGAACCACGTGGAGAAGGCAGCCACACTGAAAGTGCCTGGAGGGAACATTGGGGCTTCTTCTCAGTGTCTCTGACATAGGGTTTCACTGTCCCGGGAAAGTCTCTGCTAACACCGTGCAGAGCGCTGTGCCCAATATACAGAAACGTCTTGCGGTATCTCCTACAGGGAAAGTGCCAGGAGGGAATTGTGGAGCTTGTTCTCAGTGTCTCTGAGAATTGCTCTCATTATCCCTGTGACCTCTTTGCTAAGACTCTCCAGAGAGCCGTCCTCAAAACCAACACACATCTTGACA
The DNA here is from genome assembly GCF_964199755.1 of Larus michahellis. NCBI lineage: Eukaryota > Metazoa > Chordata > Aves > Charadriiformes > Laridae > Larus > Larus michahellis. Next base: position 1,890,347 of record NC_133921.1, read on the forward strand.
TATCTCCCACATTGATCGCAGTGTCTCCAGAAACGGCATTCAAGGAGCCAGGACCTTTTCTCCCTACACTGTCCATTGAGTTGTCCTCAAAACCAATATACATCCTGCTATATCTCCCACATGGAAAGTGCCAGGAGGGAGAAGTGGGGATTATGTTTAGACTTTCTCGGAACTGCTTCAAATCAACTAGATATCTTTGTGCTGTAAATCTCCCAACAGCCAAACGCAAAAGCAGCAAACATCTCGCTGTATGTCCCACATCCAAAGTGCCAAGAGAGAGCTTGCTCTCCCTGTCTTTGAGTACTGTTTTCACTGTCCCGGTTACCTCTTTGCTAACATTCTCTTCAGAGCTGCAGTGAAACCAGGAACCACGTGGAGAAAGCACCCACACTGAAAGTGCCTGGAGGGAACATTGGGGCTTCTTCTCAGTGTCTCTGACATAGGGTTTCACTGTCCCGGGAAAGTCTCTGCTAACACCCTGCAGAGCGCTGTGCCCAATATACAGAAACGTCTTGCGGTATCTCCTACAGGGAAAGTGCCAGGAGGGAATTGCGGAGCTTGTTCTCAGTGTCTCTGAGAATTGCTCTGATTATCTGTGTGACCTCTTTGCTAAGACTCTCCAGAGAGCCGTCCTCAAAACAAACACACATCTTGACATATCTCCCACATTGATCGCAGTGTCTCCAGAAACGGCATTCAAGGAGCCAGGACCTTTTCTCCCTACACTGTCCATTGAGTTGTCCTCAAAACCAATATACATCCTGCTATATCTCCCACATGGAAAGTGCCAGGAGGGAGAAGTGGGGATTATGTTTAGACTTTCTCGGAACTGCTTCAAATCAACTAGATATCTTTGTGCTGTAAATCTCCCAACAGCCAAACGCAAAAGCAGCAAACATCTCGCTGTATGTCCCACATCCAAAGTGCCAAGAGAGAGCTTGCTCTCCCTGTCTTTGAGTACTGTTTTCACTGTCCCGGTTACCTCTTTGCTAACATTCTCTTCAGAGCTGCAGTGAAACCAGGAACCACGTGGAGAAAGCACCCACACTGAAAGTGCCTGGAGGGAACATTGGGGCTTCTTCTCAGTGTCTCTGACATAGGGTTTCACTGTCCCGGGAAAGTCTCTGCTAACACCGTGCAGAGCGCTGTGCCCAATATACAGAAACGTCTTGCGGTATCTCCTACAGGGAAAGCGCCAGGAGGGAATTGCGGAGCTTGTTCTCAGTGTCTCTGAGAATTGCTCTGATTATCTGTGTGACCTCTTTGCTAAGACTCTCCAGAGAGCCGTCCTCAAAACAAACACACATCTTGACATATCTCCCACATTGATCGCAGTGTCTCCAGAAACGGCATTCAAGGAGCCAGGAGGTTTTCTCCCTACACTGTCCATTGAGTTGTCCTCAAAACCAATATACATCCTGCTATATCTCCCACATGGAAAGTGCCAGGAGGGAGAAGTGGGGATTATGTTTAGACTTTCTCGGAACTGCTTCAAATCAACTAGATATCTTTGTGCTGTAAATCTCCCAACAGCCAAACGCAAAAGCAGCAAACATCTCGCTGTATGTCCCACATCCAAAGTGCCAAGAGAGAGCTTGCTCTCCCTGTCTTTGAGTACTGTTTTCACTGTCCCGGTTACCTCTTTGCTAACATTCTCTTCAGAGCTGCAGTGAAACCAGGAACCACGTGGAGAAAGCACCCACACTGAAAGTGCCTGGAGGGAACATTGGGGCTTCTTCTCAGTGTCTCTGACATAGGGTTTCACTGTCCCGGGAAAGTCTCTGCTAACACCGTGCAGAGCGCTGTGCCCAATATACAGAAACGTCTTGCGGTATCTCCTACAGGGAAAGTGCCAGGAGGGAATTGCGGAGCTTGTTCTCAGTGTCTCTGAGAATTGCTCTGATTATCTGTGTGACCTCTTTGCTAAGACTCTCCAGAGAGCCGTCCTCAAAACAAACACACATCTTGACATATCTCCCACATTGATCGCAGTGTCTCCAGAAACGGCATTCAAGGAGCCAGGAGGTTTTCTCCCTACACTGTCCATTGAGTTGTCCTCAAAACCAATATACATCCTGCTATATCTCCCACATGGAAAGTGCCAGGAGGGAGAAGTGGGGATTATGTTTAGACTTTCTCGGAACTGCTTCAAATCAACTAGATATCTTTGTGCTGTAAATCTCCCAACAGCCAAACGCAAAAGCAGCAAACATCTCGCTGTATGTCCCACATCCAAAGTGCCAAGAGAGAGCTTGCTCTCCCTGTCTTTGAGTACTGTTTTCACTGTCCCGGTTACCTCTTTGCTAACATTCTCTTCAGAGCTGCAGTGAAACCAGGAACCACGTGGAGAAAGCACCCACACTGAAAGTGCCTGGAGGGAACATTGGGGCTTCTTCTCAGTGTCTCTGACATAGGGTTTCACTGTCCCGGGAAAGTCTCTGCTAACACCGTGCAGAGCGCTGTGCCCAATATACAGAAACGTCTTGCGGTATCTCCTACAGGGAAAGTGCCAGGAGGGAATTGCGGAGCTTGTTCTCAGTGTCTCTGAGAATTGCTCTGATTATCTGTGTGACCTCTTTGCTAAGACTCTCCAGAGAGCCGTCCTCAAAACAAACACACATCTTGACATATCTCCCACATTGATCGCAGTGTCTCCAGAAACGGCATTCAAGGAGCCAGGAGGTTTTCTCCCTACACTGTCCATTGAGTTGTCCTCAAAACCAATATACATCCTGCTATATCTCCCACATGGAAAGTGCCAGGAGGGAGAAGTGGGGATTATGTTTAGACTTTCTCGGAACTGCTTCAAATCAACTAGATATCTTTGTGCTGTAAATCTCCCAACAGCCAAACGCAAAAGCAGCAAACATCTCGCTGTATGTCCCACATCCAAAGTGCCAAGAGAGAGCTTGCTCTCCCTGTCTTTGAGTACTGTTTTCACTGTCCCGGTTACCTCTTTGCTAACATTCTCTTCAGAGCCGCAGTGAAACCAGGAACCACGTGGAGAAAGCACCCACACTGAAAGTGCCTGGAGGGAACATTGGGGCTTCTTCTCAGTGTCTCTGACATAGGGTTTCACTGTCCCGGGAAAGTCTCTGCTAACACCGTGCAGAGCGCTGTGCCCAATATACAGAAACGTCTTGCGGTATCTCCTACAGGGAAAGTGCCAGGAGGGAATTGCGGAGCTTGTTCTCAGTGTCTCTGAGAATTGCTCTGATTATCTGTGTGACCTCTTTGCTAAGACTCTCCAGAGAGCCGTCCTCAAAACAAACACACATCTTGACATATCTCCCACATTGATCGCAGTGTCTCCAGAAACGGCATTCAAGGAGCCAGGACCTTTTCTCCCTACACTGTCCATTGAGTTGTCCTCAAAACCAATATACATCCTGCTATATCTCCCACATGGAAAGTGCCAGGAGGGAGAAGTGGGGATTATGTTTAGACTTTCTCGGAACTGCTTCAAATCAACTAGATATCTTTGTGCTGTAAATCTCCCAACAGCCAAACGCAAAAGCAGCAAACATCTCGCTGTATGTCCCACATCCAAAGTGCCAAGAGAGAGCTTGCTCTCCCTGTCTTTGAGTACTGTTTTCACTGTCCCGGTTACCTCTTTGCTAACATTCTCTTCAGAGCCGCAGTGAAACCAGGAACCACGTGGAGAAAGCACCCACACTGAAAGTGCCTGGAGGGAACATTGGGGCTTCTTCTCAGTGTCTCTGACATAGGGTTTCACTGTGCCGGGAAAGTCTCTGCTAACACCGTGCAGAGCGCTGTGCCCAATATACAGAAACGTCTTGCGGTATCTCCTACAGGGAAAGTGCCAGGAGGGAATTGCGGAGCTTGTTCTCAGTGTCTCTGAGAATTGCTCTGATTATCTGTGTGACCTCTTTGCTAAGACTCTCCAGAGAGCCGTCCTCAAAACAAACACACATCTTGACATATCTCCCACATTGATCGCAGTGTCTCCAGAAACGGCATTCAAGGAGCCAGGACCTTTTCTCCCTACACTGTCCATTGAGTTGTCCTCAAAACCAATATACATCCTGCTATATCTCCCACATGGAAAGTGCCAGGAGGGAGAAGTGGGGATTATGTTTAGACTTTCTCGGAACTGCTTCAAATCAACTAGATATCTTTGTGCTGTAAATCTCCCAACAGCCAAACGCAAAAGCAGCAAACATCTCGCTGTATGTCCCACATCCAAAGTGCCAAGAGAGAGCTTGCTCTCCCTGTCTTTGAGTACTGTTTTCACTGTCCCGGTTACCTCTTTGCTAACATTCTCTTCAGAGCCGCAGTGAAACCAGGAACCACGTGGAGAAAGCACCCACACTGAAAGTGCCTGGAGGGAACATTGGGGCTTCTTCTCAGTGTCTCTGACATAGGGTTTCACTGTGCCGGGAAAGTCTCTGCTAACACCGTGCAGAGCGCTGTGCCCAATATACAGAAACGTCTTGCGGTATCTCCTACAGGGAAAGTGCCAGGAGGGAATTGCGGAGCTTGTTCTCAGTGTCTCTGAGAATTGCTCTGATTATCTGTGTGACCTCTTTGCTAAGACTCTCCAGAGAGCCGTCCTCAAAACAAACACACATCTTGACATATCTCCCACATTGATCGCAGTGTCTCCAGAAACGGCATTCAAGGAGCCAGGACCTTTTCTCCCTACACTGTCCATTGAGTTGTCCTCAAAACCAATATACATCCTGCTATATCTCCCACATGGAAAGTGCCAGGAGGGAGAAGTGGGGATTATGTTTAGACTTTCTCGGAACTGCTTCAAATCAACTAGATATCTTTGTGCTGTAAATCTCCCAACAGCCAAACGCAAAAGCAGCAAACATCTCGCTGTATGTCCCACATCCAAAGTGCCAAGAGAGAGCTTGCTCTCCCTGTCTTTGAGTACTGTTTTCACTGTCCCGGTTACCTCTTTGCTAACATTCTCTTCAGAGCTGCAGTGAAACCAGGAACCACGTGGAGAAAGCACCCACACTGAAAGTGCCTGGAGGGAACATTGGGGCTTCTTCTCAGTGTCTCTGACATAGGGTTTCACTGTCCCGGGAAAGTCTCTGCTAACACCGTGCAGAGCGCTGTGCCCAATATACAGAAACGTCTTGCGGTATCTCCTACAGGGAAAGTGCCAGGAGGGAATTGCGGAGCTTGTTCTCAGTGTCTCTGAGAATTGCTCTGATTATCTGTGTGACCTCTTTGCTAAGACTCTCCAGAGAGCCGTCCTCAAAACAAACACACATCTTGACATATCTCCCACATTGATCGCAGTGTCTCCAGAAACGGCATTCAAGGAGCCAGGAGGTTTTCTCCCTACACTGTCCATTGAGTTGTCCTCAAAACCAATATACATCCTGCTATATCTCCCACATGGAAAGTGCCAGGAGGGAGAAGTGGGGATTATGTTTAGACTTTCTCGGAACTGCTTCAAATCAACTAGATATCTTTGTGCTGTAAATCTCCCAACAGCCAAACGCAAAAGCAGCAAACATCTCGCTGTATGTCCCACATCCAAAGTGCCAAGAGAGAGCTTGCTCTCCCTGTCTTTGAGTACTGTTTTCACTGTCCCGGTTACCTCTTTGCTAACATTCTCTTCAGAGCCGCAGTGAAACCAGGAACCACGTGGAGAAAGCACCCACACTGAAAGTGCCTGGAGGGAACATTGGGGCTTCTTCTCAGTGTCTCTGACATAGGGTTTCACTGTCCCGGGAAAGTCTCTGCTAACACCGTGCAGAGCGCTGTGCCCAATATACAGAAACGTCTTGCGGTATCTCCTACAGGGAAAGTGCCAGGAGGGAATTGCGGAGCTTGTTCTCAGTGTCTCTGAGAATTGCTCTGATTATCTGTGTGACCTCTTTGCTAAGACTCTCCAGAGAGCCGTCCTCAAAACAAACACACATCTTGACATATCTCCCACATTGATCGCAGTGTCTCCAGAAACGGCATTCAAGGAGCCAGGAGGTTTTCTCCCTACACTGTCCATTGAGTTGTCCTCAAAACCAATATACATCCTGCTATATCTCCCACATGGAAAGTGCCAGGAGGGAGAAGTGGGGATTATGTTTAGACTTTCTCGGAACTGCTTCAAATCAACTAGATATCTTTGTGCTGTAAATCTCCCAACAGCCAAACGCAAAAGCAGCAAACATCTCGCTGTATGTCCCACATCCAAAGTGCCAAGAGAGAGCTTGCTCTCCCTGTCTTTGAGTACTGTTTTCACTGTCCCGGTTACCTCTTTGCTAACATTCTCTTCAGAGCCGCAGTGAAACCAGGAACCATGTGGAGAAAGCACCCACACTGAAAGTGCCTGGAGGGAACATTGGGGCTTCTTCTCAGTGTCTCTGACATAGGGTTTCACTGTCCCGGGAAAGTCTCTGCTAACACCGTGCAGAGCGCTGTGCCCAATATACAGAAACGTCTTGCGGTATCTCCTACAGGGAAAGTGCCAGGAGGGAATTGTGGAGCTTGTTCTCAGTGTCTCTGAGAATTGCTCTGATTATCCCTGTGACCTCTTTGCTAAGACTCTCCAGAGAGACGTCCTCAAAACAAACACACATCTTGACATATCTCCCACATTGATCGCAGTGTCTCCAGAAACGGCATTCAAGGAGCCAGGAGGTTTTCTCCCTACACTGTCCATTGAGTTGTCCTCAAAACCAATATACATCCTGCTATATCTCCCACATGGAAAGTGCCAGGAGGGAGAAGTGGGGATTATGTTTAGACTTTCTCGGAACTGCTTCAAATCAACTAGATATCTTTGTGCTGTAAATCTCCCAACAGCCAAACGCAAAAGCAGCAAACATCTCGCTGTATGTCCCACATCCAAAGTGCCAAGAGAGAGCTTGCTCTCCCTGTCTTTGAGTACTGTTTTCACTGTCCCGGTTACCTCTTTGCTAACATTCTCTTCAGAGCTGCAGTGAAACCAGGAACCACGTGGAGAAGGCAGCCACACTGAAAGTGCCTGGAGGGAACATTGGGGCTTCTTCTCAGTGTCTCTGACATAGGGTTTCACTGTCCCGGGAAAGTCTCTGCTAACACCGTGCAGAGCGCTGTGCCCAATATACAGAAACGTCTTGCGGTATCTCCTACAGGGAAAGTGCCAGGAGGGAATTGTGGAGCTTGTTCTCAGTGTCTCTCAGAATTGCTCTCATTATCCCTGTGACCTCTTTGCTAAGACTCTCCAGAGAGCCGTCCTCAAAACAAACACACATCTTGACATATCTCCCACATTGATCGCAGTGTCTCCAGAAACGGCATTCAAGGAGCCAGGAGGTTTTCTCCCTACACTGTCCATTGAGTTGTCCTCAAAACCAATATACATCCTGCTATATCTCCCACATGGAAAGTGCCAGGAGGGAGAAGTGGGGATTATGTTTAGACTTTCTCGGAACTGCTTCAAATCAACTAGATATCTTTGTGCTGTAAATCTCCCAACAGCCAAACGCAAAAGCAGCAAACATCTCGCTGTATGTCCCACATCCAAAGTGCCAAGAGAGAGCTTGCTCTCCCTGTCTTTGAGTACTGTTTTCACTGTCCCGGTTACCTCTTTGCTAACATTCTCTTCAGAGCTGCAGTGAAACCAGGAACCACGTGGAGAAAGCACCCACACTGAAAGTGCCTGGAAGGAACATTGGGGCTTCTTCTCAGTGTCTCTGACATAGGGTTTCACTGTCCCGGGAAAGTCTCTGCTAACACCGTGCAGAGCGCTGTGCCCAATATACAGAAACGTCTTGCGGTATCTCCTACAGGGAAAGTGCCAGGAGGGAATTGCGGAGCTTGTTCTCAGTGTCTCTGAGAATTGCTCTGATTATCTGTGTGACCTCTTTGCTAAGACTCTCCAGAGAGCCGTCCTCAAAACAAACACACATCTTGACATATCTCCCACATTGATCGCAGTGTCTCCAGAAACGGCATTCAAGGAGCCAGGAGGTTTTCTCCCTACACTGTCCATTGAGTTGTCCTCAAAACCAATATACATCCTGCTATATCTCCCACATGGAAAGTGCCAGGAGGGAGAAGTGGGGATTATGTTTAGACTTTCTCGGAACTGCTTCAAATCAACTAGATATCTTTGTGCTGTAAATCTCCCAACAGCCAAACGCAAAAGCAGCAAACATCTCGCTGTATGTCCCACATCCAAAGTGCCAAGAGAGAGCTTGCTCTCCCTGTCTTTGAGTACTGTTTTCACTGTCCCGGTTACCTCTTTGCTAACATTCTCTTCAGAGCCGCAGTGAAACCAGGAACCACGTGGAGAAGGAAGCCACACTGAAAGTGCCTGGAGGGAACATTGGGGCTTCTTCTCAGTGTCTCTGACATAGGGTTTCACTGTCCCGGGAAAGTCTCTGCTAACACCGTGCAGAGCGCTGTGCCCAATATACAGAAACGTCTTGCGGTATCTCCTACAGGGAAAGCGCCAGGAGGGAATTGTCGAGCTTGTTCTCAGTGTCTCTGAGAATTGCTCTGATTATCCCTGTGACCTCTTTGCTAAGACTCTCCAGAGAGACGTCCTCAAAACAAACACACATCTTGACATATCTCCCACATTGATCGCAGTGTCTCCAGAAACGGCATTCAAGGAGCCAGGACCTTTTCTCCCTACACTGTCCATTGAGTTGTCCTCAAAACCAATATACATCCTGCTATATCTCCCACATGGAAAGTGCCAGGAGGGAGAAGTGGGGATTATGTTTAGACTTTCTCGGAACTGCTTCAAATCAACTAGATATCTTTGTGCTGTAAATCTCCCAACAGCCAAACGCAAAAGCAGCAAACATCTCGCTGTATGTCCCACATCCAAAGTGCCAAGAGAGAGCTTGCTCTCCCTGTCTTTGAGTACTGTTTTCACTGTCCCGGTTACCTCTTTGCTAACATTCTCTTCAGAGCTGCAGTGAAACCAGGAACCACGTGGAGAAGGCAGCCACACTGAAAGTGCCTGGAGGGAACATTGGGGCTTCTTCTCAGTGTCTCTGACATAGGGTTTCACTGTCCCGGGAAAGTCTCTGCTAACACCGTGCAGAGCGCTGTGCCCAATATACAGAAACGTCTTGCGGTATCTCCTACAGGGAAAATGCCAGGAGGGAATTGTGGAGCTTGTTCTCAGTGTCTCTGAGAATTGCTCTGATTATCTGTGTGACCTCTTTGCTAAGACTCTCCAGAGAGCCGTCCTCAAAACCAACACACATCTTGACATATCTCCACATTGATCGCAGTGTCTCCAGAAACGGCATTCAAGGAGCCAGGACCTTTTCTCCCTACACTGTCCATTGAGTTGTCCTCAAAACCAATATACATCCTGCTATATCTCCCACATGGAAAGTGCCAGGAGGGAGAAGTGGGGATTATGTTTAGACTTTCTCGGAACTGCTTCAAATCAACTAGATATCTTTGTGCTGTAAATCTCCCAACAGCCAAACGCAAAAGCAGCAAACATCTCGCTGTATGTCCCACATCCAAAGTGCCAAGAGAGAGCTTGCTCTCCCTGTCTTTGAGTACTGTTTTCACTGTCCCGGTTACCTCTTTGCTAACATTCTCTTCAGAGCTGCAGTGAAACCAGGAACCACGTGGAGAAGGCACCCACACTGAAAGTGCCTGGAAGGAACATTGGGGCTTCTTCTCAGTGTCTCTGACATAGGGTTTCACTGTCCCGGGAAAGTCTCTGCTAACACCGTGCAGAGCGCTGTGCCCAATATACAGAAACGTCTTGCGGAATCTCCTACAGGGAAAGTGCCAGGAGGGAATTGTCGATCTTGTTCTCAGTGTTTCTCACCCTGCAGAGCGCTGTGCCCTATATACACAAAAATCTTGCGCTATCTCCAACATGTAAAGTGCCAGGAGAGAATTGCAGGAATTCTTCGCAGTGTCTCCAAGAGTGGCATTCAATGTGCCAGAAACTTTCCTGCCTACAGTCTCCAGGGAGATTTCCTCAAAACTAATAAGCATCCCGCTATATGTCCTAAATTGAAAGTGTCAGGAGTGAAATATAGGACTTGCTCTGCCTATCTTTGAATACTGCTTTCTACTCTCCTGGTTTAGTCTTTTCTAACATTCTCTCCAGGGAGTTGCCCTCAAAACCAACACACATCTTGACATATGTCCCACATGGAAAGTGCCAGCAGGGAAAAATGGGGACTGTTCTTAGACTCGATAGGATCTGCTTCAAGTCACCTAGTTATCTCCTTGGCTACATTCTTCAAAGAGATAGGTGCAAAACAATCAAAAAATCATCTTGCTGTGTCTCCAACATGGAAAGTGCCAGGAGGGAATTCTAGGGCTTGTTCCCAGTGTCTCTCAGAATTGTTCTCATGACCCCGGCTACATCTCTGCTAAGACGCTTGCATTGCCCAGAGACCTACGATATCTTTGGGCGTGGAACCAGTCTCCAGACATATGGCCATTTTTGTGCCTGGCGTGGCGCCAAGAGGGAAAGGGTGGTTTTGAGGCTGAAGGCAGCAGGAAAGCCTGCAGCCCCCAGGTGTGTGGGGCTACGCAAGCGGTTCCCAAAGAGCTTTAGAACAAGGCATAGTTTTCCCTGCTGGCTCTTTGGGCGTGGGACCCGTCTCCAGACATATGGCTATTTTTGTGCCTGGCGCGACGCCAAGTGGGAAAATGTGGTTTTGAGGCTGAAGGCAGCAGGAAAGCCTGCAGCCCCCAGGTCTGTGGGGCTACGCAAGCGGTTCCCAAAGAGTTTTAGAACAAGGCATAGTTTTCCCTGCTGGCTCTTTGCGCATGGCACCAATCTCCAGACATATGGCCACTTTTGTGCGTGGCGCGGCGCCAAGTGGGAAAGGGTGGTTTTGAGGTTGAAGGCAGCAGGAAGGCCTGCAGCCCCCAGGTGTGTGGGGCCACACCAGCGGTTCCCAAAGAGCTTTAGAACAAGGCATAGTTTTCCCTGCTGGCTCTTTGCGCATGGCACCAATCTCGAGACACATAGCCATTTTTGTGCCTGACGCGGCGCCAAGTGGAAAAGGGTGGTTTTGAGGCTGAAGGCAGCAGGAAAGCCTGCACCCCCCAGGTGTGTGGGGCTCCGCAAGCGGTTCCCAAAGAGCTTTAGAACAAGGCATAGTTTTCCCTGCTGGCTCTATGGGCTTGGGACCAATCTCCAGACATATGGCCATTTTTGTGCCTGGCGCGGCGCCAAGTGGGAAAGGGCGGTTTTGAGGCTGAAGGCAGCAGGAAAGCCTGCACCCCCCAGGTCGGTGGGGCCAAGCAAGCGGTTCCCAAAGAGTTTTAGAACAAGGCATAGTTTTCCCTGCTGGCTCTTTGGGCGGGGGACCCATCTCCAGCCCTATAGCCTTTTTTGTGCGTGGCACGGCGCCAAGTAGGAAAGGGTGGTTTTGAGGCTGAAGGCAGCAGGAAAGCCTGCAGCCCCCACGTCTGTGGGGCTACGCAAGCGGTTCCCAAAGAGCTTTAGAACAAGGCATAGTTTTCCCTTCTGGCTCTTTGGGCATGGGACCAATCTCCAGACATATGGAAATTTTTTTGCATTGCGCGGCGCCATGTGGGAAAGGGTGGTTTTGAGGCTGAAGGCAGCAGGAAAGCCTGCAGCCCCCAGGTGTGTGGGGCTACGCAAGCGGTTCCCAAAGAGCTTTAGAAGAAGGTATAGTTTTTCCTGCTGGCTCTTTGGGCGTTGGACCAATCTCGAGACACATAGCCATTTTTGTGCCTGGCGTGGCGCCAAGTGGGAAAGGGTGGTTTTGAGGCTGAAGGCGCTAGGAAAGCCTGCAGACCCCGCGTCTGTGGGGCTACGAAAGCGGTTCCCAAAGAGCTTTAGAACAAGGCATAGTTTTCCCTGCTGGCTCCTTGGGCGGGGGACCCATCTCCAGCGATATGGCCATTTTTGTGCCTGGCGCGGCGCCAAGTGGGAAAGTGTGGTTTTGAGGCTGAAGGCAGCAGGAAAGCCTGCAGCCCCCAGGTCTGTGGGGCCAAGCAAGCGGTTCCCAAAGAGCTTTAGAACAAGGCATAGTTTTCCCTGCTGGCTCTTTTGGCGGGGGACTAGTGTCCAGACATATGGCCATTTTTCTGCCTGGCGCGGCGCCAAGTGGGAAAGTGTGGTTTTGAGGCTGAAGGCAGCAGGAAAGCCTGCAGCCCCCACGTCTGTGGGGCCAAGCAAGCGGTTCCCAAAGAGCTTTAGAACAAGGCATAGTTTTCCCTGCTGGCTCTTTGGGCATGGGACCCATCTCCAGCGATATGGCCATTTTTGTGCCTGGCCCGGCGCCAAGTAGGAAAGGGTGGTTTTGAGGCTGACGGCAGCAGGAAAGCCTGCAGCCCCCAGGTGTGTGGGGCTACGCAAGCGGTTCCCAAAGAGCTTTAGAACAAGGCATAGTTTTCCCTGCTGGCTCTTTGGGCGTGGGACCAATCTCCAGACATATGGCTATTTTTGTGCCTGGCGCGAAGCCAAGTGGGAAAATGTGGTTTTGAGGCTGAAGGCAGCAGGAAAGCCTGCAGCCCCCAGGTGTGTGGGGCCAAGCAAGCGGTTTCCAAAGAGCTTTAGAACAAGGCAGTATTTGGCTCACCTCCCGGGACAGCCTCAACTCACCTCCTGGGATGCCTCCGGAAGGCTCCCGGCCTGGCTCCGCATGGCTCCTAGGCCACACTCCATTCAGCTCCTTGGACCAACTCAACTTGCCCCCTTGTGCCGCCTTGGCTTGCCTTTTGGAGCCCGCTCAGCTCGGCTCCTCGCACCAACGTACCTTGACTGCTGGTGGCAGCTCAGCTCGGATCCTGAACAGCAAAGCTCGATTTTTGGGGACGCCTCCACTCAGTTCTTGGGAACGACACAGCTCAGCTCCAGGGGCTGGCTGCGCTCAGCATGCTCAGCATCTCTGCCCGACTACTGAGCTGTCTCCGCTCGGCCCTCGCCAGAGACTTGCCTGGTCTTTTGACACAAAGTCAGATGGACTCTTGTGGCCAGCTCTGCCCAACTCCTTGGCCAGCTCATCTTGGCTCCTGGGACGGCTCATGGAGGCTCCTACACTGCCTCCGCAGGGTTCCTAGGGCCAGCTCAGCTCCTGGCGCTATCTCCGCATCCTTCCTTGTCCCCGCTGAGCTCGACTCTTTGGTCCAGCTGTGCTCTGCTCTGCTCCTAGACCTGCATCAGCGTCACTCCTGTGACGGACTTGCCTGGCCGTTTGTGGCCAGCGCAGCTTTTTAGTTGGGCTCTGTTTGGCTCCGTTCCCGCGACCGCCTCACCTCGGCTCCTGGAACGTTGCCATAAGGCTCCTGGCCTGGCTCCGCATGGCTCCTAGGCCACACTCCACTCAGCTCCTTGGACCAACTCAACTTGACCCCATGTGCTGCCTCAGTTCAGCTTTGCAACCAGCTCAGATTGGCTCCTTGGACTAAAACACCATGACAACTGGTGGAAGCTCAGCTCTCATCCTGAGGACAGCGAAGCTTGACTTTTGGGGACGCCTCCACGCGGTTCCTGGGACTGACACAGCTCTGCTCCAGGGGCTTGCTGCGCTCAGCATGCTCGGTATCTCGGCCCATCTCCTGAGCTGACTCCGCTCGGCCCTCGTCGCAGCCTTGCCTGGTCTTATGGCACAAAGTCAGACGGGCTCTTGCGGCCAGCTCTGCCCAACTCCTTCGCCAGCTCGTCAAGGCTCCTACCTTGGCTCCACAGGCTTCCTAGGACTAGGACTGACACAGCTCAGCTCCAGGGGCTGGCTGCGCTCAGCATGCTCCGCATCTCGGCCCGACTCATGAACTGAATCCACTCGGCCCTCGCAGCAGCCTTGCCTGGTCTTTTGACACAAAGTCAGATGGGCTCCTGCGGCCAGCTCTGCCCAACTCCTTGGCCAGCTCATCTTGGCTCCTGGGACGGCTCATGGAGGCTCCTACACTGCCTCCGCAGGGTTCCTAGGGCCAGCTCAGCTCCTGGCGCTATCTCCGCATCCTTCCTTGTCCCCGCTGAGCTCGACTCTTTGGTCCAGCTGTGCTCTGCTCTGCTCCTAGACCTGCATCAGCGTCACTCCTGTGACGGACTTGCCTGGCCGTTTGTGGCCAGCGCAGCTTTTTAGTTGGGCTCTGTTTGGCTCCGTTCCCGCGACCGCCTCACCTCGGCTCCTGGGACATTGCCATAAGGCTCCTGGCCTGGCTCCGCATGGCTCCTAGGCCACACTCCACTCAGCTCCTTGGACCAACTCAAATTGCTTCCATGGGCCGCCTTGGCTTGCCTATTGGAGACTGCTCAGCTTGACTACTTGGTCCAGTGCTGCTCTGCTCCTAGGCCTGCATCAGCTTCACTCCTGTGACAAACTTGCCTGGGTCTTTGTCACCAGTGCGGCTCGACCTAAGGCCTCTCTTTGGCTCACCTCTGGGACCGTCTCCACTCGGCTCATGGGAAACCTCTGTAAGGCTCCTGGCCTGGCTCCACATGCCACCTAGGGAACTCTCAACTCAGCTCCGTGGACCAACTCAACGTGCTTCTATGTGTTGCCTCGGCTTGCCTTTTGGAACCAGGTCAGCTTGATTCCTTGGACTAACCTATCTTGACTCCTGGTGGCAGCACACCTCGGAACCTGAGGCCAGTGAAGCTCAACTTTGGGGATGCCTCCCCTCGTTTCCTGGGACCAACGCAGCTCAGCTCTGGGGGCTTGCTCGTCCCAGCATCTGTTGCATATCGGCCCGAATCCTTAGCTTACACAGCTCAGCCCTCACCGCAGCCTTGCCTGGTCTTATGGCACAAAGTCAGATGGGCTCCTGCGGCCAGCTCTGCCCAACTCCTTGGCCAGCTCATCTTGGCTCCTGGGACGGCTCATGGAGGCTCCTACGTTGGCTCCACAGGGTTCGTAGGGCCGGCTCAGCTCCTGGCGCTCTCTCAGCCTCGTTCCGTGTGCTGGCTCGACACGGCTCCTTGGTACAGCTCTGCTTTGCTCCTGGGCCTGCATCAGCTTGGCTCCTGTGATGGACTCGCCTCGGCGTTTGTTGCCAGTGAGGCTCAACCTTGCCGCTGTATTTGGCTCACCTCCCGGGACAGCCTCAACTCAGCTCCTGGGATGCCTCCAGAAGGCTCCCGGCCTGGCTCCGCATGGCTCCTAGGTCACACGCTGGTGCGGCGGCGCCACGTGGGCGCCGGTGGCGCCGAGGCTGACGGCCGCCGGAAAGCCCGCAGCCCCACGGGCTGTGGGGCCACGCGAGCGGCTGCCAAAGAGCTTTCCAACGAGGCACGGCTTTCCCTCCTGGCTCTTCGGGCGTGGGAGCTGTCGCCAGAGCCGCGGCCCTACCGGAAAATGCTTCGCAGGCTGGCGCGGCGGCGCCACGTGGGCGCCGGTAGCGCCGAGGCTGACGGCCGCCGGAAAGCCCGCAGCCCCACGGACTGTGGGGCCACGCGAGCGGCTGCCAAAGAGCTTTCCAACGAGGCACGGCTTTCCCTCCTGGCTCTTCGGGCGTGGGAGCTGTCGCCAGAGCCGCGGCCCTACCGGAAAATGCTTTGCAGGCTGGCGCGGCGGCGCCACGTGGGCGCCGGTAGCGCCGAGGCTGACGGCCGCAGGAAAGCCCGCAGCCCCACGGACTGTGGGGCCACGCGAGCGGCTGCCAAAGAGCTTTCCAATGAGGCACGGCTTTCCCTCCTGGCTCTTCGGGCGTGGGAGCTGTCGCCAGAGCCGCGGCCCTACCGGAAAATGCTTCGCAGGCTGGCGCGGCGGCGCCACGTGGGCGCCGGTGGCGCCGAGGCTGACGGCCGCCGGAAAGCCCGCAGCCCCACGGGCTGTGGGGCCACGCGAGCGGCTGCCAAAGAGCTTTCCAACGAGGCACGGCTTTCCCTCCTGGCTCTTCGGGCGTGGGAGCTGTCGCCAGAGCCGCTGTTGGTAATTAGGGTCTGGCGGCCTGAAGATATCGCGCTGTACGGAAAGATAGAGCCCCTCCCCCAATGGCGGTTAGTTTATGATGTAAGCAGACGGAAGTGACGTTGTAAACTCGAGCTATATAAGGCTGTGCCACATGTAAATAAACGCCATTTGCCGTCCACCACATTGGTGTCTGCGAGTCGATGGACCGAGCGGCCTGTGATTGGTCGCCGTGCCATTCCTGAACCAGGTCGCCACGCCTACCCCAGGCAACAAGTGGTGCCGAAACCCGGGAATCGTCACCTGGATTCGGGTGAACGGCGGCCGGAGCGGCTGGACCAGCCCGGCGGGGGAGGTCAGGGGAGGACGCTCCCAGACCAGGACCAACAAGGAGGATGGAAGCCCTTGTGAAGGTCGTATCCCAAGTATATAAACAGTGGGGGATTGATTGTAAGCCCAAAGATTTTACCCTTGCAGTTGCGAGGCTTTTACAAATTGGGGTCATTGACCAGCCGGTGGATATTCTCCACCCAGAAGTGTGAGATAAATGTACTAAAGCGTTAGCTGAGGAGACGATGTCTTCGGGTTGTGGGAAAAATCTTAAGTCATGGGGAAAAGTCGTACAGGCTTTGCAGAAGGCCATACAGGAGCAGGATACCTGGAGGGCGGCAAGGGACTGTTTGTTGGTTACTCCGAAATTGGGAGTCGGGGCAGCCACACAAACTCCGTGCCCCCAGGACGACAGTAATCCTGCTGAGCCCACGGACTCGCAGGAGGGCGGTACGCCCCCCCAATCCCCGAACCCCGTCCCGCTCGCGGAGGGACAAAATCAAACAAAATCCTTCTGGGGCAAATTAGCCGAGGAGGCCAGGGGTGCCGCAGGGAAATCAGAGTCTGAGGACCCCTGGGCGAGACCACTCCCCTGTGCGCCCCAAGACGGCCCCGGCCGAAGAAGGGAAAGGCGGAGCGAAGATGCCCCCGGCGGGAACAGGGAGGAAGCGCTAAAACCTACAGGTGCTCACAAACAAAGAAAGGGGGAGAAGGAGAAAGAGGCAAGTGGCGGGGGTGATCGGGGGAGGAGGGGAGCGCGAGCGGGGGGCGGAAAGCCAATCAGAGTGGTCATCTGCAAAAATGCCCTCACAGAGTAAACACCCCACCAGACAGAAGGCGAGGTGAACTAAGGGGGAGGGAATGGTCCGCACGCAAGGTAAATGGGCGGGGCCAGAGCCCAACTAAAAAGCACTGGAACCCGGAAGTGAGCAGTCAGTCGAGTTCCGACTCCGGGTCAGACACTACCTGGAACGAGTGGCGCGCAATCGATTCAAGTTCGGAGGAGGAGGAAATAGGGGTAGACAGAGTCAAAAGCCACAATATCCCAATTCGCAATGAAGAGAAAACGCGAGGGGGAAAAATTCCCCTCAAGGATTGGAGAAAAATAAAGATCGCATGCGCCGATTGGGCCCCATCGGCCACGCTAGCGTTCCCGGTCCGGGTGGCGGACGGGGGACAAAGGGTCCACTCACCAATAAATCCTAAGGATATACAATCGATTGTTAAAGCAATCGCAGACAAAGGGCTTAATTCTGCCATGGTTTCCACCCTCATAGACGGAGTTTTTGGGGGAGACGACATGCTCCCGTTCGATATAAAACAAGCTTGTAGATTGATCTTTGATGGAGCAGGGATGATTGTTTTTAAACAAGAATGGGAGGACAACTGTACGAAGCAACTAGCCCAAATAACTGGAGCGGACCAGTGGGAGCAGTCGCCAGAGCCGCGGCCCTACGGGAAAATGTTTCGCAGGCTGCAACGGCGGCGCCACGGTAGAGCCAGGAGGGAAAGCCGTGCCTTGTTGGAAAGCTCTTTGGCAGCCGCTCACGTGGCCCCACAGCCCGTGGGGCTGCGGGCTTCCTGGTGGCCGTCAGCCTTGGTGCCACCGCCGCCCACGTGGCGCTGTCGCGCCAGCCTGCGAAGCATTTTCCGGTAGGGCCGCGGCTATGGAGAAAGCTCCCACGCCCGAAGAGCCAGGAGGGAAAGCCGTGCCTCGTTGGAAAGCTCTTTGGCAGCCGCTCGCGTGGCCCCACAGCCCGTGGGGCTGCGGGCTTTGCGGCGGCCGTCAGCCTCGGCGCCACCCGCGCCCACGTGGCACAGCCGCGCCATCGTGCGAAGCATTTTCCGGTAGGGCCGCGGCTCTGGAGACAGC
This sequence comes from Larus michahellis, assembly GCF_964199755.1. Taxonomy (NCBI): domain Eukaryota; kingdom Metazoa; phylum Chordata; class Aves; order Charadriiformes; family Laridae; genus Larus; species Larus michahellis. Next base: position 1,908,344 of record NC_133921.1, read on the forward strand.
TCCCACACCCGAAGAGGCAGGAGGGAAAGACCTGTCTCGTTGGAAAGCTCTTTGGCAGCCGCTCGCGTGGCCCCACAGCCCGTGGGGCTGCGGGCTTTCCGGTGGCCGTCACCCTCGGCGCCACCGGCGCCCACGAGGCGCCACCGCACCAGCCTGCAAAGCATTTTCCGGTAGGGCCGCGGCTCTGGCGACAGCTCCCACGCCCGAAGAGCCAGGAGGGAAAGCTGTGCCTTTTTGGAAAGCTCTTTGTCAGCCGCTCGCGTGGCCCCACAGCCCGTGGGGCTGCGGGCTTTCCGGCGGCCATCAGCCTCGGCGCCACCGGCGCCCACGTGGCGCCGCCGCGCCAGCCTGCGAATCATTTTCCGGTAGGGCCGCGGCTGTGGCCACAGCTCCCACGCCCGAAGAGCCAGGAGGGAAAGCCGTGCCTCGTTGGAAAGCTCTTTGGCAGCCGCTCGCGTGGCCCCACAGCCCGTGGGGCTGCGGGCTTTCCGGCGGCCGTCAGCCTCGGCGCCACCGGCGCCCACGTGGCGCCGCCGCGCCAGCCTGCAAAGCATTTTCCGGTAGGGCCGCGGCTCTGGAGACAGCTCCCACGCCCGAAGAACCAGGAGGGAAAGCCGTGCCTCCTTGGAAAGGTCTTTGGCAGCCGCTCGCGTGGCCACACAGCCCGTGGGGCTGCGAGCTTTCCGGCGGCCGTCAGCCTCGGCGCCACCGGCGCCTACGTGGTGCCGCTACGCCAGCCTGCGAAGCATTTTCCGGTAGGGCCGCGGCTCTGGCAACAGCTCCCACGCCCAAAGAGCCAGGAGGGAAAGCCGTGCCCCGTTGGAAAGCTCTTTGGCAGCCGCTCGCGTGGCCCCACAGCCCGTGGGGCTGCGGGCTTTCTGGCAGCCGTCAGCCTTGGCACCACCGGCACCCACGTGGCACTGTCACGCCAGCCTGCAAAGCATTTTCCGGTAGGGCCGCGGCTCTGGCGACAGCTCCCACGCCCGAAGAGCCAGGAGGGAAAGCCGTGCCTCGTTGGAAAGCTCTTTGGCAGCCGCTCGCGTGGCCCCACAGCCCGTGGGGCTGCGGGCTTTCCGGCGGCCGTCAGCCTCAGTGCCCCAGGCGCCAACGAGGCACCGCCGCACCAGCCCCCGAAGCGTTTTCCGGTAGGGCCGCGGCTCTGGCGACAGCTCCCACGCCCGAAGAGCCAGGAGGGAAAGCCGTGCCTCGTTGGAAAGCTCTTTGGCAGCCGCTCGCGTGGCCCCACAGCCCGTGGGGCTGCGGGCTTTCCGGCGGCCGTCAGCCTCGGCGCCACCGGCGCCCACATGGTGCCGCCGCGCCAGCCTGCGAAGCATTTTCCGGTAGGGCCGCGGCTCTGGCGACAGCTCCCACGCCCAAAGAGCCAGGAGGGAAAGCCGTGCCTCGTTGGAAAGCTCTTTGGCAGCCGCTCGCGTGGCCCCACAGCCTCTACGGCTACAGGCTTTACGACGGCCGCCAGCCTCGGCGCCACCGGCGCCCACGTGACGCCGCCGCGCCAGCCTGCGAAGCATTTTCCGGTAGGGCCGTGGCTCTGGCGACAGCTCCCACGCCCGAAGAGCCAGGAAGGAAAGCCATGCCTCGTTGGAAAGCTCTTTGGCAGCCGCTCGCGTGGCCCCACAGCCCGTGGGGCTGCGAGCTTTCCGGCGGCCGTCAGCCTCGGCGCCACCGGCGCCCACGTGGCGCCGCCGCGCCAGCCTGCGAAGCATTTTCCGGTAGGGCCGCGGCTCTGGCGACAGCTCCCACGCCCGAAGAGCCAGGAGGGAAAGACCTGTCTCGTTGGAAAGCTCTTTGGCAGCCGCTCGCGTGGCCCCACAGCCCGTGGGCCTGCGGGCTTTCCGGCAGCCGTCAGCCTCGGCGCCACCAACGCCCACGTGGTGCCGCTGCGCAAGCCTGCGAATCATATTCCAGTAGGGCCACAGCTCTGGTGACAGCTCCCACGCCCAAAGAGCCAGGAGGGAAAGCTGTGCCTTTTTGGAAAGCTCTTTGGCAGCCACTCGCGTGGCCCCACAGCCCGTGGGGCTGCGGGCTTTCCGGCAGCCGTCAGCCTCGGCGCCACCAACGCCCACGTGGTGCCGCTGCACAAGCCTGCGAAGCATTTTCCGGTAGGGCCGCGGCTCTGGCCACAGCTCCCACGCCCGAAGAGCCAGGAGGGAAAGCCGTGCCTTGTTGGAAAGCTCTTTGGCAGCCGCTCGCGTGGCCCCACAGCCCGTGGGGCTGCGGGCTTTCCGGCGGCCGTCAGCCTCGGCGCCACCGGTGCCCACGTGGCTCCGCACACCAGCCTGCGAAGCATTTTCCGGTAGGGCCGCGGCTCTTGCCACAGCTCCCACGCCCGAAGAGCCAGGAGGGAAAGCCGTGCCTCCTTGGAAAGCTCTTTGGCAGCCGCTCGCGTGGCCCCACAGCCCGTGGGGCTGCGGGATTTCCGGCAGCCGTCTGCCTCAAAACCACCTTTTCCCACTTGGCGCCGCGCCAGGCAAAAAATGTCCATATGGCTGGAGATGGGTCCCACGCCCAAAGAGCCAGCAGGGAAAACTATGCCTTGTTCTAAAGCTCTTTGGGAACCGCTTGCGTAGCCCCACAGAACTTGGGGCTGTAGGCTCTCCTGCTGCCTTCAGCCCCAAAACCACCCTTTCTGTATGCCTGCACAGGGGTGTCCCCGGTGCTCCGGGGTGGGGCAGGGGGGGATCAGTGTCCGTGGCCGTCCCCCCTCCAAGAGCCCCCCAACCCCGGGGCCGTGTCCCGTGTCCGCAGTACCGGTATCTGGCCGCTAGGGGGTAGCAGTGAGCACTTTTCCTGCCTGCAGTACCGCATTATGGCCGTTAAGTGGCAGCAGCGATCGCTGTGGCTTACAGCTGCACTGCGCATGCGCTCCCGCTGGGTGCCGTACGGTTCTACTGCGCATGCGTACTCGCAGGTTCCGTACGGTTCTACTGCGCATGCGCTCCCCCGCCTCCGGTGCCGTACGGCTCTATTGCGCATGTGCTCCCCCCCCGGGTGCCTTACTCTTCTACTACGCATGCGTTCCCCCCCTTGCTCCTGCGCGGTTGTACTGCGCATGCGTACCCGCTGGTTCTGTATCGTTCTACTGCGCATGCGCTCTCCTCGGCGCCGTACAGCTGTACTGCGCATGTCAGTCCTCCCCCTGACACCGCACCCCCCCACACACACACACACCGGGGGGTTTGGGGAGAACGGGGACACCCCCCCCGCGGGGACACGGCGGAGGAGGCGGCCAAGCCCCAATAAAGGCGTAAGGGAGGTGGTGGTGTCACACACACACACACACACCCCCCCCCGGCCCCCCCCAGAGAGACACCCGGGGGGGGGGCACAGCTGGTGTGTCACCCCCCTTGTCACCCCTCTGCATGACCCTGGGGATCCCCTGGCCATCAGCAGCCCCCCCCCCCCCCCCCCAAAAGGGCAGACTGACTCCCCCGGTCACCCCTGAGCAGCTCCTGTGCCCCCCCCCCCCCCCCAGAAGGACAGACGGACATAGGGGGGGCACAGCCAGGGGTCACCCCCTTGCCACCCCTCTCCATGATCCTGGGGACCCTCCATGACCTCCCCCCGGCCATCAGTAGCCCCCCCAGAAGGACAGAGAGACACGGGGGGGGCACAGCCAGGGGGTCACCCCCACCTTGTCATCCCCCCTATGGCCCCCTTGGCCATCAGTAGCCCTCCCAACAAGGACAGTCGGACACAGGGGGACACCAGGGGGTCACCCCCGTTGTCACCCCCCCGTGGTCCCCCCAGAAGGACAGACGGACACAGGGGGGCAGCCAGGAGCTGGGGGGCTCCGTTTATTCCCGGGGTGGCACCTCTGGCCACCTCCTCCGACTCGGGGGGGAGCACCCCCAAATCTAACACACCCGCCCCAAATGAGCCCCCCCGATAGAAAACAGCCTTCTCCCTAATTAAACACCCCCCCTTTAAACACCCCCCCCAAATTAACACCCCTAATTAAACTCTGGCCCCAAATAACCCCCTCAGCTAACCCTCCCCCTCAATTAAACACCTCTCAATTAAAAAACGCCCCAAATTACCCCCTCCAATTAAACACCCCCCCAATTACACTCCATCCCGAAATTGACCCCCCTAGTTAAACATCCCCCCCTCAGTTAAATACCCCCCCCATTAAACTCCCCCCCTGAAATTACCCCCCAATTGAACACTCCCCCAAATTAAACACTCCCCAAATTAAATGTCCCGCCAATTAAGGCTGTGGGGTCAAAGCGCGGCGGGCGGGAGCCTGGCGAGGGGTAGAGGAGGGTGTTGGGGCAGGGAGGGGGGGCAAACCATGTGTCCCCCGCCTCACTCCACGTGTGTCCCTCAGCGTCCCCCACCTGCGGGTGATGGGGACCGTGACGGGGGGCGACCCTGGCCGCCACGGCGGCTTTCCCGGGACGCCGAGCGTCTTTCCTGGGGACGGCTGGCCGTGCCGACGGGTGTCCGGTGGCTGCTGAGGGGACCAGCGGCGTGAGGGCGGGGGGGGGTCAGGGGGCACACCTCACGCCCAGGCAGGGCCCCCCCCTCCCCGTGCCCCCCAGCCCGGCCTCACCCCCTCTTGCAGGAGGCCAGCTCGGCCGTCAGGCTCTTCACCTGCTGCTGCAGCCTCCGCTCCGACGCCTTCACCTCCGCCAGCTGCAAGATGCGGGGGGATGAAAGGTTCCCTCTGCTGCCACCGGCCCCCCCCCCAGCCCCCCCCAGCCCACTTCGGCAGCCAGTTGCCGGTGCCACTTGAGCGTATTTACAATCCTCCTCGCCGATACGCCGCTACTTTCCCGCACCCGCTGCCTGCCTTAGGCTTAACCTGATGCCTCGCCATTGGCGGGAGTTTGTGGGAAAGGCAAGTCCCGACCCTTCATCCTTTGTGGGGAAGAGGGAATTGGGCTTATCTCAAAGGGCGATAAAGCTGGAGAAATGGCAAAAAAGACATGAAAAATCCTTCTGTGGAGGAACGGAAAGCAAGAGGTATCCCCAAAAGGGTAAGTTTCCCCCGAGCTGGCTGCCTTGAGGGTTGAACTTTGGGAAAGGGTTGAACTTTGGGAAAGGGTTGAACCTTCAGGGGTTGAACCTTCAGGGGTTGAACCCTGGGAAAGGGTTGAACCTCAGGTGGCTGAAGGGCAGAGGTGGCCACCAAAGCCACCAAGAGGCTCATTCCCTCCTGCGTCCCAGGACTGACCCCGGGCTGAGCGGTGGTTTCCTGCCTGGGGCGGGGGACAATCTCACGCCCCAGCAGGGAAGGGAGCAGATCCCAGAACGCACACCCTCTGTGGGGATAGCCCCATTTCACCATTTTTCTCTCCAAAGCGTGACTTGTTTCCATTACCCCTGTAGCGCCACAACCACATCTCAGCTCGAGGCAAGGCGGAAGCGGGACCACGCTCAGCCATGCCACAGCGGTTGGGAGCTTCCTCTGCTGGATTAAATGATGGGTTTGATTGTGACGAGGGGGGGGGGTAGGGGGCTTAAGGTCAAAAAGACCAGGTGCCCCCAGACACCTGTATCCTCTACAGACCCACCCTTGGACATCTTAGTCCGCTATGGATCCCTCCAGACACCAGGTGGGACTTTGAAGGACCAGAAATGGATCCAGCCATCGCGGCAGTGGATTCGTAGAGGACCCCGGCGTTCAGGTGAGGTCAGCAGAGGAGGACCCACGGGTGGGACTGCCCCCACCCCCACAGGAGGCCCGCCCTCTGGCATTGGCTTTGGGGGGACCCAGGACACACAGCCCCAACCCCACCCCACGCACACCCCAGCAACCCCACGCACACCCCAGCAACACCCCCCCCACCACACACACACACCCCCAACAGCCAAAACACCCAAAACATAATGGGGGTCATGGCCAGTGCACCCCAACTAGACCTGACTGCACCCCAAACACACCCCCGGCCCCAGCTACACCCCAATTACACCCATACACCCCACCCGCACCCCAAACACACCCCTACACCCCAATTACACCCCAACTGCACCCCTGGCCCCAACACCCCAACTGCATGCCAAGTACACTACTGTTCCCCAACTACACCCCAGCTACACCCCTACACCCCAACTGCACCCCAAACACACCCCTGTCCCCCAACTACACCCATACACCCCAACTGCACCCCGAGGACACCCAACTGCACCCCAAACACACCACCGGCCCCCATCTACGCGCCAGCTACACCCATACACCCCACCTACCCCCAGCTGCACCCCAAACACTCCCCTATCCCCAACTGCCCCCCACCTGGACCCAACTACACCCCAACAAGAACAAACACCCCCAAACCTGCACAACCACGCACCACCGCGCTGCCCCAGCACCCCCAAAACACACCCTCACACACCCCCAGTGCGGGGAGGGGGGGGGGGGGGTGCTGTCGGTGTCAGAGGCCCTCGTTAGCGCCCCTCGTTACCACACCTCATTAAGGCCACAGGAACTGCAAAACCAGGGGTTTATTTCACAGCTTCGGCTGCCCACGTCAGCACCCAGATGGGGGTGAGGGGGCTCCCAGCACCCCACCTCCCCCCTAGAATAGCCAAAAAAACCAGGGCCTGGTCCCAGAACCTCCCCCCCAACGCCACAAACACAAGGCCTGGTCCCACCCCCCCACCCCAAGACCCCAAATCCCCCAAAACCGGAGCTTGGCGTGCCACTCCCTCCCCCCGCAAAAGGGCCCAAAATCCCCCCCCCACAAAACGCCCCCAAACCAGGGCCTGGGCCCATTCCGCCACACCAGGGATCCCCAACCCTCCTGAGACCCCAAATCCCACTGAAATGCCCCCAAACGCTCTCCTGGGGCAAGGGGAGGCCCTGCTGTGTCCCAGGGAGGGGGACCCTGGACCTGCCCCAGGTCCCGCCACGCTGCGGAAATGGACCCCCCCTACCCCCTCCAAAGCCCCTATGGAGGATTTGGGGACCCTCTATCCTGGTGGGGTTCCCTTTCCCCAGAGCCCCACGGGTGCCCCCGACTGGTGGGTCTGTGGTGCGGGGGGGAGGTCTGGGGACCTCTTGGTGGCAGGGACAGGCAGTGGCAGCCGGCGGGGGGGTAGGTGGTTCCTGGTGGCCTCGTGTCCCCTCACTTTGCCGTCATCATCTGCACAAACTCTGCCAGGAAAGAGGAAGGGTTGGTAGGGATGGGGACATGACGGGGACGGGGACACGACAAGGGCAGAAACACTGCAAGGACAGGGGGCACACTGGGGACAAGGGGCACTGTAGAGCCCCTGGGGATGGGGAACATGGCGGGGACAAGGGACACTGTGGGGTTGGCTGGCAGGGACGCGGTGGGGTCTGGCCTCTTGGAGATGGAGGAATGTGGTGGGATCCCACCTTCCTGGTGACCGGAGACATGGATGCTGTCCCCAACCCCATTCCTGCCCCTGTCCCCAGTGCGGGACTCTTGCCGGGGGTGACAGGGCACACTGTGGTGTCCCAGGCCAGTTGTGACAGGGGACACGGTAGTATCCCAGGCCAATGGTGATGGGGAACGCAGTGTGGCACCGGGGGATGAGAAGCCCCGTGGGTGGGTGCCAGCGGTGTCCCACTGGGTGCCAGCAGGAACCTGTGGCTGACAGAGGAAATGCTGGGTGACAGCACGGACGCCTGTCCTGACAGTGGCACTCACCCTCGTAGTTGACTTGCCCATCGCCGTCGATGTCAGCCTCTCGGATCATCTCGTCCACCTCCTCGTCCGTCAGCTTCTCCCCCAGGTTGGTCATCACGTGCCGCAGCTCTGCGGCGCTGATGTACCCATTCCCGTCCTGGGGTTGGGGACATGGCAGTGACACTGCTGCCTCACCCATCCCCCTGTCCCCATCCCTGTCCCCGACCCACCTTGTCGAAGACGCGGAAAGCCTCGCGGATCTCCTCCTCGCTGTCCGTATCCTTCATCTTCCTCGCCATCATGGTGAGGAACTCGGGGAAGTCGATGGTGCCATTGCCTGGGGTGGGGACAGGAATGAAGGAACAGTGTGCAGGGGACAGGGGGACAAGAGGACAGCGGGGGACAGACGAGGCTCACCGTCAGCGTCCACCTCATTGATCATGTCCTGGAGCTCGGCCTCAGTGGGGTTCTGGCCCAGCGAGCGCATGACAGTGCCCAGCTCCTTGGTGGTGATGGTGCCATCCCCGTCCTTGTCGAAGAGCGAGAACGCCTCCTTGAACTCTGGGGACCGTCACCATGGGGACGGGGTCACGCACTGTCACCACTGTCACCAGCAGGGGCCAGAATGGCCGGGGGGGGGGGCGGGGTGTGGGGCATGCCACGGGTGGCCACATCTGGGCACCCGTGTCACCCTGACAGCCAGTGTCTCCTCCTGCATGCCATGGTGCCACCCCTCTGCCACCCCCCCCAGCAGCCCCTCCTGCGTGTCCCACTGTCACCCCAGCACCCCTGCGTCTCCTCCTGGGTGTCCCCCGTCACCTCAACCACACAGTGTTATCCCCCCACCCTGGTGTCCCCCCTCTACCCCACTGAATCCCCCAGTCCAAACCCCCCAGAGATCCCCCACTCCCTAGTGTGTCCCCCCCCCAAGTGTCATCCCCCCCACAGGGTCCCCTCTGGTGCCTGTCCCCGCCCTGCTGTCACCCCCCATGTCCCCCACCTGCGATCTGCTCCTCAGTGAGCTGGTCAGCCTGGGGGAGGAACAGGGGTGAGGGGGCACCCACGGGACCCTCTCAGCACCCACCACCCCACCGCTCACTGGCACCCCCAAACCTCCCAACACCCCCCAGCCACCCACAAACTCCCGACACCCACAGCACCTCAAAACCCCCCAAAACTCCTCCCAGCACCCACAGGACCCCCCCCACAAACCCCCAACACATCCCCAGCACCCACAGCCCCCCAAAACCCCCCCAAACCCCCCCCGGCACCCACCGACCCCACAAAACCCCCAACATCCCCCAGGCCCCCAAACTCCCAACAACCCCCCAACACCCACAGCCCCACCCCAAGACCCCCCAGCACGCGAAGGCAACCCCCCAACCGTCGGTGACCCGTTGTCATAGTAACCCAGTGACACACCCCCATCCCCAACAACAACAACGCCCCGTCGCCATGGCAACACCGATACCCCCCACCCCCCACCCCCGCTCCTCAGGGACAACACCACCCCGTCGCCATAGCAACCCCGGTGCCGGCCGCCCCCCCCCCCCCGCTCCCCAGCGCCCCCTGTCGCCATGGCAACCCCGGTGCCGGTCCCTAACCATGGCGCTCGGGTGGCGGCGCGAGGCTCCTGTGTCCGCAGATCCCCGGATCCCTCCGCTGGACCCGCCCCTCCCGCAGGCCCCGCCCCCGCCAGAAGGAACACCCTCGCTCTTTTGCGCGCGCCGCCTCATTGGCTGGCGAGGCGCGGCGGGCCGACAGCGCCATCCTGATTGGCTGCCGCTGAGCCGCAATGCGCCAAACCGGCCGGCGGAAGACCCCGAAAGGGGGCGTAGCCCCGCGGCGTCACGTGAAGCAGAGTCCCGCCCCAAGCCTCGCTGTGGGGGGCGTGCCGAGATCGCCAGGGCAACCGGCCACTCCTCCCGCGCCCCCCCTCCCCGTCCCCATGGCAACAGGGGCGCGGCCACGGTGGCCTGGCAGCCGCCGGGCCTAGGACCCTAAACCAACCGGCAGCCGGTTGCCACGGAAACAGCCCCCACCCACAGCCATGGGTCTCTATGGCAACGGGGGGGAGGGGGGGGCTCCCCGCTCCCCCCCCCCTCCCGCCCCGGACGCCTGGGTCCCCGCCCAGCTTACAATAATTACTTTATTTTAACATCGTTAATTACAGACGGTAAAATCGCCCGGGGGGGGGGGGGGGGGGGAGGGGGAGGGGCAAACGCTGAGCACCCCCCACCCCACCCCACCCCCACCCCCCCCTTCATGCACCTATTGCTTGGGGGGGGGCAGCCCTCCCCCGGGGAGGCAATGCCGGCAGAGGGTTCCCCTGCCCCCTGCCCCACCCCCCACCTCCACCACCCCCCCCCTGCCACCCCGAGGGGTGCTGCCCCAGCTCTGGCCCCAACTGGGCAAACTGGGAGTGGGGCGGGGGGGGGGGGAGGAATAAATACAATCTTCCAATATATTAAAACCCCCTGGGGGGTGTGAGGGGGCACCCAGCGGGGGGGCCACCCGGGGGGGGGGAGGTCACATCATGCCCAGCTGTAGCAGGGTGTTGGCGTACATCATGGGCTTGACGTTGGGGTGAGGCTGTGGGAGAGACGAGGGGTCGGGGGGGGGGTCGGGGGGGCAGGAAGGCAAATCTGCTCCCCTCCCCCCAAAATCCCAGCCTCCCCAAATTGCCCCTAAGAGCCCCTCATAGCCCCCAAGCCCCCCAAATTGCCCCATGACCCCCCCAACAGCCCCCCACATAGCCCCTATGATGCCCCAATAGCTCCCCCAGCCCCCAGAATAGCCCCTATGAACCCCCCCCTCCCAATAGCCCCTTAATAGGTTTGGGTGTGGGGAGGTGTCCCTTGGGAGGTTCAGGGAACCCGTGGAGGTTTCAGGGGGGCTCCGGGGGAAGTTGGGGGTCCCCAAGGAGGATTTGGGGCTCCCAAGGTCAAGGGGAGTCCCAGGAGTGGATTTTGGAGAGTCCAAGATTTTGGGGGAGAGGCGGGGTGGGTGTGTGTCACCGAAGAGGGTTTGGGGGACACGACTTGGGCATGTCCCCAGGGAGGATTTCAGGGGTCTGTGGGGCAGCTTTCAGGGATCACAGGTTCGGGGGGTCCACAGGGAGGGGTTTTGAGGGGGGTCCCACATTCAAGAAGTCCCCAAGGAGGGGTGGGGGGATCCCCAGGCTCAGGGGAATGGGGTGCCCCCCTCCCCGACTCACCACTGCTGTGAACTGGTGGAAGTCGGGGCGCAGGTCGCTGCCTCGCAGGTGGATGTAGGAGCCCTTATTGCCCATCTGGTCGCTGCGGGGGGAAAGGGACACTTGGGGACATCAAAGCACGGCCCCCCCAGGGGGACACTGAGGCTTGGGGACCCCCAGGGACAGGGACACTTGGGGACATGGAGGCACAGCTCCATAAAGGGACAGAAAAGCTCAGGGGCAACCGGGGAGAGGGACCCCTGGGGACACCAAGGCTTGGGGACAAAAGAGATGCCTGGGGACAGCAACACCCCACACAGGGATGCTGAGACATAGTGACACCCCAGGGATAGGAACAGGGGAGCTTTGGGACACCAAGGCATAGGGGACGCCCAGGGACTGGGCCGAGGGGAAAATGCAGCTCAGGGGACACCCGGGAACCAAGATGAGGGGACAGTGCGGCTCAGGGGACACCCAGGGACCTGACTGAGGGGACAATGGCGGTGCACGTAAGCTGGAGAGTGTGCACAATGGGGCACTCTTCCCTGGTGACTGCGGCACCCCTTTGTCCCTGGGCGCTGGTGGCACTCACCAGTAGTTGGGGGCAGAGAAGACAGTGACACATTTGCCATCGTGGGCCACCTCGTAGCCCTCGGGCTTCACCTCGTGGCTGCGGATGATGTAGTCGAGGCGGTTGCGCTCCAAGAAGCTCTTGGTGACGTCAGGCCCAAACTGGCAGCTGACCCCGCGCTTGCTGACGGAGCGGCCGTTCTGCAGGAAGGCCAGTGTCACCGGGGTCCCAGGGACATGGCGGCAGCTGTCCCCAAGGCAGGGAGAGGCGCTGGGGGGGGCACATTGGGGACCCACTGCTGGGGTTCAGCTCACCTGGGGCTGCGGGTCGGACCAGAGCAGGTCACACATGGGACCTGTGGGGGAAGCAGAGGCGGGGTCAGGGTCCCCCAACCGCCCCAGGGGGACATCTTGGCCCCTCAGAGATGGAAGGGACGCCATGGGGCAGAGGGACATGGGGTACCCCCCGGGGTCCATCTCCCACCAGAGTCTGGGGGCTGCCGATTCCTCTCAATCTTCCGGATGTCATCGAGGGTGACGCCGTCCTCACTGAAGAGACCCCCATGCATGATCTAGGACAGGAGCCACATGGGTATGGGGACAATGGGTGCAGGAAGGGACACCCCCCCCATCCTAATCCTGGTGAGGACCAACCCCAGGGGTGAGGAGGGAAGGGACCCCAAGCCCCTGGGGACGGCAGGGACCCCCACACACAAACCCCACCAGGGACGGGGATCCCCCGAACTCCCTGGGGATGGGGATGGTGGGGACCCCCCCACCCAGCAGGGAGCTCACAGGCAAACCCCCCCTGCACAGGGACATCCCAGGGGCCAGGCTGGGGATAAGGGCCACAGACACTGCGTCCCCCTCACCAGCACTTTGCCATTAATGCACTGGGCCAGCGGCAGCCACTCGAAGACCTCGCTGAAAAGGGCGAACATCTGCGCTGTGTACTTGGCCTTCACCTCCCCCTCGAAACCGTAGATCTGGTTCATGTTGTCCGTCTCGTGGTTCCCTGTGGGAACGTGGTGGCATCGCCAGGCCCAGCAACACAGAGCAGGGGACAAAGCCCCACAGCTTGGCCACGAGGACGTGAGACGGCCAGGGAATGAGGCCCCACGACCCAGGATGGGGGACAAGGCACAAGGTCCCAAGGACATGGTCCCATGGCTCAACCCTAGGACCAGAGATCGGGGACATCCCCCCACAACTGGGGATGTGGCACCATGACCCAGCACAGGGCCCCTCAACCCAGCAGGGGACACAGAATACAGGACGTGGCACCACAACTAGGGAAAGGGGACCCAGCCCCACAACCCAGGAGCTGGTCCTATGGCTGGGGACAGGGGACATGGGCATGGGACGAGGCCCCACAACTGGGGACATGGCCTCACAACCCAGGACGAGGGGACAAGGACCTGTCACCCATGGTGGCTGCATTACCTCGGAGAAGGTGGAAGTGATCAGGGTAGAGGAGCTTGAAGCCAAAGAGCGTGAGAATGACCTCGACCGAGAAGGACCCGCGGTCCACAAAGTCCCCGTTGAATATCTGCAACCAGCTCAGGAAAACAGGTCCCAAAGTCCCCGTCCCCTCATGCCACCCATCCCCGTGTCTGTCCCCACCGTGGGGGTGGGAACGATCCCGGTGAGACCCTGGCGCAGGGGCGGGCTCAATCCCACTCCCTCCTGGGGGATACGTAAGGGTTCGACTCGGAGGGCAGCCCGTTGAGCTCGAAGATGTTCAGCAGGTCGTAGTACTGCCCGTGGGTGTCCCCGCACACCGTCACCTTCTCTGTCTGCGTTTGGGATGAGCCAGAGTGGAATGTCACCGCTTGGGGACTTTGCCCCCACACACACACACCCAGCAGCACCAGCACCTGGTGAGGGGCACCCACCTCCTTCAACGTCGTTTCTACTAACGTGGGGAGCTTGGCCAGCACCTCCTTCACCTGCACCAGGATCTGCCGGGACAAAGGATCAGCAGAGGCAACAAGGAGGGGGACACGTGGCACTTGAGGATGGGGCAGAGCCCGGCAGGGGACTAGAGGGAGTTTGGGGGAACTGGGGTACCTGGTAGGCACATTTTCTATGGAGTTTCTTCTGCTCCTTGTACCACTGCATCAGCTCCTTCATGAAATCCAACGTCACCTTGCCACCATCCAGCTTGGGGCCGCTGTACTCATCCTCAATGGCTGCAAAATGAACCCCACCGGTGGCCAAGGACACAGGGGGACAGCGAGGACAAGTTCCCAAAGGGCCACCATGCCCCTGCCATCCCTCCCCGCAAGCTCACAGCCCCTGACGAACCCTGGTAGCCTGCTGGGGACACTGAGCCTTGGCTGGGGACCCTAATGGGGACACCAGAGCTCTGCTAGGCACCCTCATGGGGACCCCAAGACCCTCACGGGGACCCTCATGGTGATCCCAACCCTTTGCTGGGGATCATCATGGGTGCCCTGAGACCCTCATGGGGATTTTGAGACCCTCCTGGGGACCCTTCTGGGTAACTTAAAGCTCTGCTTCGGACTCTCATGGGATCTCCATGGTCCCTTAAGACCCTCCTGGAGACCCCGAGAGCTCCTCAAGGCTGTTGTTGGAACCCAGAGCCTCCCCTGGGCCCCCGAGGTGCCTGAGACCTACCCAGGTGACCCTGAGCTTTTGTCAGAGGTCCTCCCAGGGACTCTCCCAGGGACACCAAGCCTCTGCTAGGGACCCTCACAGACCCCCAAGACCCCCATGGGGACCCTGTGCATTTGTTGGGAATGCTCATGGTCCCCCTAAGACTCTCACCGCCCTCACACCCACCCCAAAAATCCTTCCAGAGACCCCCAAGACTCTCATGAGACCCCTTGGGATCCTCCCAAGGGACCCTGACCCTTGTCTGAAGACCCTCAAGGCCTCCCCGAGACCCTCACAGCGACCTCCAAGCCCCCCACAGGAACCCCAAAGGGGACCCCGAACCTTTACTGGGGACCCTCGCAGCCCCCTCATCCTCCTGCCCTGCCTGTGGAAAAAGGGGTGCCTTGATTTTTGGGGGGCACAAGGAGCGGGGGGGTCAGGGGGGCTCACTCATGCTCTCGATGTCAAGGGAGTCCACAACAGAGCGCTTGTGCTCATCGCTGGCGATCGCCCGCTCAAAGGCCTTCTGCTTGACAATCTTGTGACATTCCTGGTACTTCAGCTTGGCATCCTTGTCATTGGGCCTCACCTTCACCACCTGGGGGGGGACACACACGTCAGGGGACTGGGACAGCCACCGAGGGCCACGGGGCCACCCGGATTTCAGCACCCCCACTGTCCCTGAGAGGGGACAGGGACAGAGAGACCCTTGGATGTGAGGGCAGGGATGATGCTGGGGGGGGACAAAGGGGTCCCCAAATGTCCCCACAGCTCTGGGGCATGTGCTAACGTGGGGGAAAGGGGAGGGAAGGGGGTCCCCAGGCATCACCACAGCTCTGGGGCACGTGCTGACATGGGGGAAGAGGGGGACAAGGGGGTCCCTGAGTGTCTCTACAGCTCCGAGGGATGTGCTGACCCTCAGGGTGGGGAGCAAGGAGGTCCCCAAGGGTCCCTGCAGCTCTGAAGACCTTTTGTGACTAGTCAGGGGAACAGCAGAGTGTCCCCAAGTGTCCCCTCAGCTCTAGGGAACATCATGACTCTGGGGGGTAACAAGAGGGTCCCCAAGGGTTCTCCCCCAGCTCTAAGAGCATGTGCTGACACTAGTGAGGGGACAAGAAGGCGGACATCCCCATAGGGTCCCCCTGTCCAGCTCTAAGGGACATGCTGACATGGGCGGGGGTGGGCGGAAGGGGGTCCCCAAGCTTGCCCCACTCTCCAGGGGGACACACTGACACCACGGAAGGGACAAGGGGGTCCCCAAGCCTCCCTCAATCTCTGAGGGGGGGACACGCTGACACCAGAGGAGTGCCCAAGCCTCCCTCAAGCTCTGAGGGGACAGGCTCTCACCAGGGATGTGACAAAGGGGTCCCCAAGCCTCCTCCAATCTCAGGGGCGGACACGTTGACACCAGGGGTGTCCCCAAGACTTTCCCGAGCTCCAGGGGGACACGCTGACACCAAGGGGGTCCCCAAGACTCCCCCAAGCTCCAGGGGGACACACTGACACCAAAGGGGTCCCCAAGAGCCCCCCCCCGCCACCAAGCTCCAGGGGGACACACCGACACCAGAGGTGCCCAGCCTCACCGTCTCGTAGTCACGGAGGGCAGCCTTGAACTTGCCCAGGGCCATGTTGCTGGCGGCGCGGCGGTAGTAGCCCTTGACGTACTTCTTGTCGAGCTCGACGGCACGCGTGGCGTCTGCCAGGGCATAGCCATAGCACTCCGTGCGCAGGTAGGCCAGGCTCCGGTTCCCATAGTAGATGGCGTTGGTGGGGTTCAGCTCGATGGCGCTGCTGTAGTACTTCACCGCGTTCTCATAGTCCTTCCCTGGGCCACCGGCAGGTGTCAGCGGGACGGGACCCCTGCCCACAGGGGCACCCTGACGCCTACAGGCAGCCCTGACCCTCCTGGGGCCGACCCTCGCTTCCCACGTGGCTCCCAATCTGGCAGGGGGTCTCTGATTCAATTGCCCCCCAACAGCTCGCTATGCAGCAGCCTGCTCCTGTACCGGCCGCTGACATGGCTGCTGGTCTAGCCCCCCATAGATCACTATCTGGCAGCCCCCAACCCTCACTGCCCCCATGGCTCTCCATCCGGCTGCTGCCACCCTACGGCTTCCTACCTGGCAGCTGCTCACTGCCCCCCTCAGCGCCCTGTCTGGCAGCCCCCCATTGCCCCCCACGGCTCCCGATGTGGCAGCCCCTCATTGCCCCCCATGGCTCCCTACCTGGCAGCCCCTACGGCTGTCGATCTGGCAGCCCCCCATCGCCCGTCGATCTGGCAGCCCCCCATCGCCCTCATGGCTCCCGATCTGGCAGCTCCCCACTGCCCCCCGTGGCTCCCTATCTAGCAGTCCTCCATTGCTCCCCACGGCTCCCTGCCCGGCAGCCCCCATGGCTCCCTGTCTGCTTCTCATTGCCCCCTAAGTCTCCCCACCTGGCAGCCGCCACCTGTCACTACCCCCCGTGGCTCCCTATCTGGCAGCCCCCATGCCCCCGTGGCTCCCTATCTGGCAGCTCCCCGTTCCTCCCCGTGGCTCCCTATCCGGCAGCCCCTTATTGCCCCCCACAGCTCCCTATCTGGCAGCCCCCCCCGCCGGTACCTTTGAAGAACTCGTTCGCGCGGGTCTTGAGGGCCTCGGCCCGCTCCAGATCGGCCGGGCTCGGGGGCCGCCCAGGTCCGGCCCCGCCGCCGCTCTCCGCCCGCTCTCCCTCCGCCATCGCCGGGCCGTAAAGCGCCCTGGCAACCGCGGGGAGCGCGACCCACCGCGCCGCCAAGCGGCGCCGCCGCTGTCGCAAAGGCGGCGGGACGGGAGGGGGCGGTGTCGCAAACGGGCGCGCGCCGCGCGCAGAGCGGAGCCGGGCGGGACCATAGAGACGGGCGAAGGGGAACCGGAGCGGCCGGGTCCCGTCACCGGGCTGGGTCTCCCCTGTCCCCCCACATGTCCCCTCCCATGTCCCCATCGCCCCCCGTGTCCCCCCATGTCCCAAACACCCACAATGTCCCCCCCGTGTCCCTTTGTCCCCATCCCCCCCATGTTCCCCCGTGTCCCCATCCCCCCCCGTACCCCCCAACACCCCCCGTGTCCCCCCATGTCCCTTTGTGTCCCCATCACCCCCCGTGTCCCCCTGTGTCCCCATCCCCCCGTGTCCCTCCATGTCCCAAACACCCACAATGTCCCCCCGTATCCCTTTGTCCCCATCCCCCCCCGTACCCCCCATCACCCCCCGTGTCCCCCCATGTCCGCATCATCCCCCATGCCCCCCTGTGTCCCCCTTTGTGTCTCCATCACCCCCTCCATGTTCCCCCATGTCCCCCCCCCAAGGCACAGTCACAGCCCTCGGCAGGTTCAGAGCAGGTTTATGGGGGGGAGGCAGCATGGCGGGGGGGGGGGGGGGGATGTGTGTGACACCGTCCGTGTCCCCATGCGGCCCCCCCCCGCGGGGGTGCATGTGCGTGTGTCTGTGTGGGCCCCCCCCTCGCACGTGGCCTGTGCACAAGCGTGTGGGAGCACACTGGCGGGGGGGCGAGGTACAGGACACCCCCCCACCCCCCCAAAGCGACATTGTGGGGGGCAGCGGGGCCTCACTGGGGGGCCAGAGGGGGTGTGCGTGTGGGTCCCAGCGGCTCTGGGCAGCGGCGTCCAGCCCCCTCCTCGTGCGAGGGCCGTTGTGCAAGGGACAGGCCCCTCGTGCAAGCTCTGCTCGCCCCAGCTCAGGGGTGAGAGCCGAGCGGGGGGTCGGGGGGGGGAAGGCACGTGGCAGGGGGGGGCTCTCGCACGAGGGCGGCTCACCCCGAAGGCTCTGGTGGGAGGCCTTTGCACAAGGCTCTTGCACAAGGGCGGCTCCTGCACAAGGCTGAGGCACAAGGTCCTCGCACAAGGCTTTTGCACACAGGCGGCTCTCGCACGAGGGTGGCTCTCGCACGAGTGTTCGGCGTGAGGATGGCTCTTGCTGGAGGACGGCTCTCGCACGAGGCTCTTGCACGAGGGCGCAAGTGTTAGACACGAGGTCCTCGCACGAGGCTCTTGTACAGGGTCAGCTCTCCCGTGAGGCCCTCGCACGAGGCTGGCTCTCACCCAGGGCTCTTGCCCAAGGCCCTTGCACGAGGGCAGGTCTCACGTGAGGCTGGCTCTCGCACGAACCTCTTGCACGAGGGCAGCTCTTGCACGAGGCTCTCGCACAAGGATGTCTCTCCAAGGCCCCAGGGCCGTGCAGGACGGAGCACTATAAAGGGGGGTCCCCGGGGACGGAGGCGCTGCCCCAGTGGTCCCGGATTTGATGGGGGGAGGGGGGGGGGTGTGTGTCTCTGGGGCCCCCCCAAAGGGGCATTTTCAGCCCAGCACCAAGTGGGGAGGATGGGCCCCCCCCATGCCGCCCCAGTGGGGGCCAGGCCGAGGTAGGAGGGGGGGGCCCTGGGAGGCCCCATGAGAAGATGGGGGGGGGGGGGGGGGGCCTCATGGTTGGGGGGGGTGGTGAGGACCTCCAGAAGCGGGGGCTCAGTGGGTTCCCTATGGGGGAGGATCTGGGGGGGTTGGGGGAGTCCCAAATTGAGGGGGGCCCTCCAAGGGGTCCTCGGAGCTGGGGGGCTGGGGGGGAGATACAGGTGGGTCCCCAAGGGGTGCCCCATGGGTGAGGGGGTGTGGGGGGGGCTCCCATGAGTGCGGGGCAACAGACTGGAGGGGTGTCCCCCACACTTGGGGGTCAAAGCCCCCAAGGATGGGGGCCTGGTGGAGGAGGGGGCATCAAGGGGGGGAAATTAATGGGGGGAGGGGGGCGCCCCAGGCTGGGAGGGGGGACACTGAGGGCACCCCAGGGTCTGTGGGAGATGTCATGGCTTTTGGTGTCCCCCCCCCTCACCGGGGACATGGGTTTAGGGGGGCCCCACTGAGTGCCAGGTTGGGGGCCCCCCCACTTGTGGGGTGGGTTGGGGGGGCTGGTTTTTTGGGGGTTCCCCATTGGGTATTGGGGGGTGTTTCAGACCCCCCTCCTTCGGTTTTGAGGAGAGAAGTTGTGTTCTGGGGTCCCCGTCAAGGTGGTTGGGGCTCTGTGGTTTTGCGGGGGGGCGGCCCCTTCCATATGCAGCCCCCCCCCCTCAGTTGCTCCCCAGACATGCACCCCGGGGGGGTCCTCCTGGGTGCCCCTCGGTCTCCTCCTGGGGGGGCCCCAGGGTGGGGTGCGGGGGGACCCCCGGCAGGGCCAGGCCATCAGCCAGCAGCGCTGGGAGGGGGGGACACATATTATTGGGGTCCCCTCTCTTTACATACCCCCCCAAGCTCCCTTGGTAGTCCCTCCCCCCCGCCTCATTTTAGTGACCCTCCACCTCCCCCTTTCTGCTTGTGCCCCCCCCCCCCCCATTTCACCCCTGTTATCGGGGTCCTCCTATTTTCACCCCTTCCAGTTTTGGGGGGTCTTCCTGGGTTTCACCCCCTTCCAAACCCGGGGAGGGGGGCCCTCCCCAAGTATTGGATCCCCCATTGTTAGATTAAACCCCCATTATTGGATTAAACCCCCATTATCGGGGTCCCCCCCAGGTTTTGGGCCTCCCCCAATTACCACCCAGCCATTATCGGGGTTGCCCCCCCGCTATTATCGGGGTCCCCCTCGTTCGGGGCCCCTCCTCACCGAGAGGCTGCTCCTGCCCCAGGGAGGGGCTCAGTCCCGGGGGGTCCTCCCCACTCAGCAGCAGCCCCTGCGAGGGACACGTCGGGGGGGGGTGGGAGGGGGGGGTAGGGACACGGAGGGGAGGGGGGGCATGGGGACAGGGCACCCTGCCCCCCTCCCACCTGTCCCCGCCCCGCCCCCCAGGCTGTCCCCTTCCCCTGACCCCACGTCCCCACAGTCCCCCTCCCCCGCCCCCGTGTGTTCCCATGGCCCCTACCCCCCCCCCCCCCCCATGAGTGCCTCCCCCCGCCCCCTCCCACCCCCGTGCCCACCGTGTCCCCATATCCATGTCCCCCCCCCGCGGTGCCCCCACGCCTCGTCCCCTGCGTGCATCCCCCCCCCCCCGCGCCGTCTCGTCCCCGTCCCCCCCCCGCCTCCCCCGTCCCCCCCAACGTATCCCACCCCCCGTGTCCCCTCGTACCAGGCCGAGGGGGGGCAGCAGGTGGGGGTCGAGCTCGGGGCGCTTCAGGGGGGCCCCCGCGTCCTCCCCGCTCAGCTCCCGTGCCCTGCGCGGCACCGTCACACGCCGCGCCACGCCCACCCGCGCCACGCCCACCCCGGCTCCCGCCACCTGCCCTTCCCAGACCCCGCCCCCTCCCTTAGCCCCGCCCCTAACTTGCCCCACCCCGCCAAGCCCCTCCCATAAGAGCCCCTTCCCACCGAGTCCCGCCCAAATCCGGCCCCGCCTCCCCGCGCGCGGCGCCCCGCCCACCTCTTCCTGGTGGGGCGGGGCGCCAGGGCGGGGCCGAGGGCGGGGTCGCTGCCCCAGCGCGGGAGGGCGGGGCCGGGCCGGGAGGGGGCGGAGCCGCGCCCGGGGAAGCTGCGGGCGCGCGGCCGAGGGGGCGGGGCCGCGGCCGAGGGGGCGGGGCCGGGTGGGCGCGGGCCCCGCCCACGCGGCGCCTCGGCCCCGCCCAGCTGGAAGTCGCCGTCCATGGGGATGTAGGGGGCAAGCATGGCCAGGTCCAGGGGCGACGCCTGGGGGGACAGGGACAGGGAGACAGGGTCACACACACACACCCCCCCCGGCATGGCCAGGTCCAAGGTGGGGACAGGGGCAGGGCCCCCCCCTGCATGACAGGGGTCCCCCCCAGGCCCCCCCATACCTGCAGGGTCGTTCGGGGCCCCGGGCTCCCCGCGAAAAGCTTCTGCACCTCGAACAGCAGCTCGTCCCCGGGGGGCTGGGGGTGGGGCACAGCCATGGACCCCCAGAACCCCCCCAGCCTGCCCAGGACCCCCCCCCCAAGTTCCCCTCCAAAGCCAAACTTCCCCCCCATATTCTTTCAGGATTCCAGACCCCTCACCCTGGCCATGACCTCCCAGGGCCAACCCCAGGGCTCCACGACCCCTCCCCCGCCCCGCCCCAGCCTTGCCAAGGAACCCCCCAGTCCCCCCATAGCTTGGGAAGGATCTCCCCCCCCCATTTTCCCCAGGGCCTGGCTGGGACCTCCAAAAGTCTCACAGGGACCCCCCCAAGGTGCCCTCTCCCTCCAAGCCTGGCTGGGACACCACCACCCACCCCCCCCCCCGGCAAAAGCCCTGAGGCTGGACTCACCGGGGAGGGGCTGTGGGGGCGGCGGCGGGAGGGTGCTGGGGGGGGGTCGAAGATGGGGGCGAGGAGACGGGCGAGTTCGGGGGAGCAGAAGCGCCGGGGGTCCCGCTGCAGCACCGCCTCGGGGACATGGGCCGGGCGCAGGAAAGCCAGCACCCGCGGGCCCCCTACCCCTGCCCACAGCGTCACATGGGGTGGAGACCCCCTAGGGACCCCCCCAGGGACCCCCAGCACCCACAGGCCCCCCCACACACACCCCTGCCCACAGCGTCACACAGGACAGGGGACTCCCAGGGATCCCCCAGGGACCCCACAGATCCCCCCCCACCCCTCCCTGCAGCATCACAGGGGGCAGAAGACCCCCAGAACCCCCCCCGGGACCCACCAGCACCCCCCCGAGCCCCCCCTAGAGACCCTCAGGGACCCCTTCCAGCGCCCACGGGACCCCCCACCCCTCTCTGCACCATCACATGGGGTGGGGGACCCCCAAAGCCCCCCCCAGGGACCCATGCCCCAGGGACCCCAAACCCCCTCCCAGGGACAACCCCCGGAGATCCCAGACCCCCCCCCAGACCCCCATGCATCAAGCCCCAGTGCCCCCCATGATCCTCTCCCAGTGCTCCCAGTACCCCCATCAACTCCCAGTGCCCCCCCATTGCTGCCAGTACCCCCGTCACCGGCCAGTGACCCCCCCAACACCCCCTCCCAGTGCTCCCAGTTGCCGCAACTGGTGCCCACCGAGGCTGAGGTTGAGGATGGCATCGGGGGTGTCGGGGCCGGGGGCGGGGGGGGGCAGGCGGCGCCCTTCCCCCCGGCGTTGGGTCTGCTCCAGCGACAGCACCACCCCCCGCTGCTCCACACGGCTGAGGAGGGGGTGTGCGTGGGGGGGGGTGGTGTCAGCCCCCGCGGGACGGGGACCCCACGGGCAGCGACCCCCCCCCAAAACGACGGGTTTGCAGTGTCCCCCCAGCACTGGGGATGGGGGCTGAGATTTGGGGGGCTGCCCGCCCCCCTCCCCCAGCACTGGGGATGGGGGCTGAGATCTGGGGGGGCTGCACCTCCCAAGGCACCACTTAGACAGCGCCAATGTCCCACGGGCACCCGACACTGCGCAGAGGGCCCGTCCCCCCCCGTGTCGCTCCCCCCTGTCCCCACCCCGTGTCCCCCCCACCTGAGGACGAAGGTGAGGCAGACGATGCCCTCGGGCTGGGCGCTGCGGCTGTTGGCGATGACGGTGGCCTGGGTCTGCGCCCACAGGAACCCCCCGCGCTTGGCCAGGAACCGGTACTGGCTCGTCACCGCCTGGCCCTTGCTCAGCACTGGGGGGGCCACCACCCCACGGGTGACCGGGGGGGGCCGGGGTGCCCGGGGGAGGGGGGTGTTGGTGCACCCAGAGGGGATGGTGGGGTGCCCAGGGGGATATTGGGGCGCTCAGGGGTGCCAAAGGGGAATATTGAGGTGCCCAGAGGGGACGGTGGGGTGCCCAGGGGTGCCCCAGGGGGATACTGGGGTGCCCAGAGGGGATGGTGGGGTGCCCAGGGGGATATTGGGGCGCTCAGGGGTGCCAAAGGGGAATATTGAGGTGCCCAGAGGGGACGGTGGGGTGCCCAGGGGTGCCCCAGGGGGATACTGGGGTGCCCAGAGGGGACGGTGGGGTGCCCAGGGGTGCCCCAGCGGGATATTGGGGTGCCCAGAGGTGCCCAGGGGGTGCTAGGGGGAATACTGGCATGCCCAGAGGAGATGTTGGGGTGCCCGTGGGTGTCCCAGGGGTGCCCAGGGAGCCCTAGGGGGGGAACGATGGAGCTTCCAGGGGTGCCCCGGGGGGATATTCAGATGCTCAGGGGGATATCGGGGTGCCCCAGGGGGTTGTCGGTGTTCCCAGGACAATGTCGGGGTTCCCAGGATGATGTTTGGATTCCCAGGTGGTGTCGGGGTTCCCAGAGGGATATTGGGGTGCAGGAGGGATTCTGGGGTTCCCAGGGGGATGTTGGGGTTCCCAGGTGGGTGTTGGGGTGCCGGGGGGATTTTGGGGGGCACTCACGGGTGTGCACGCTCCTGCTGAGGGTGTCGGAGTCGAGGGCATGGACGTACTCGTAGAGGGAGCAGCCGAGCAGCTCCTCGGGGGTGTACCCCGCCACCTCCCCGATCCTGCAGCACCCCGAATCAGCCGGGGAGGGCCCCTTGGGGGGGGTCCCCTACAAAGTCCTATGGGGTCCTGGGGGGCCCTTATGGGATGGAGGGGGCCCCAAGAGGGTCCTGGATGTGGTCTATTCAGTCCTGGGGGGGGGGGGGGGGCCTTGAGGTGCTGAAGGGTCCTGAGGGGTCCTGGGTGGGGGGAGGGCGAGGTGTAAAGGTTTGGGGTGCCAGGGGTCTGGGGGGCTTTGGGATGCTGGGGAGGTGAGGGGCTGCGGGGCGGGGGGGAGGATGCCAGTGGTCAGGGTATTTTCGGGGTGCTAGAAATGGGGATGGGGGTGTCGGCGGGCAGGTCTAGGAGGGTTTGAGGTGCTGGGGGTCTGGGAAGGGGGGGGGGGGGCTGGGTGCTGGGGGTCCAGGGCACAGGGAGGGTTTGGGGTGTCGGGGGTCCTGGGGAAGGGCAGGGTGCTGGGGGTCTGGGCATCTTGCAGGGGGTTTGGGCTGCTGGGGGGGGCGGGCAGAGGTCCAGGGGGGTGGGTGGGTTTTTGGGTGCCGGCATTTGGGGGGCAGTCAGGGTGCTGGAGGTCTGGGTGTCTTGAAGGGTGGGGTTGGGGTGCTGGTGGCGGTGCTGGGGGTTATTCAGCATGCTGGGGGGGGGGGAGTTGGGGTGCCAGGGCCCGGAGGGTGCCAGGTTCGGCGCGGGGGGGTTGTTGGGTTTTGGGGTGCTGGTGGCCCCCCACCTGTCGTCACAGTAGGTGAACTTCATGTCCATGGAGTGGCGGGTGAGGACGGTGCCGGAGCCCAGGGGGGTCTCAATGGCCCCCGGGTGGGGGATGGCCTCGCAGATCAGCACCAGGCAGCGCAGAGGGGGGTCGCCCCCCCCGGCCCCCGCGTACGACCGCATGTGGCCCGCGCAGTGCAGCACCTGGGGGGCTGCCGCAGTGGGGACGGGGGGTGCCAGGACCCTCCGGATCCCCTACAGACCCCCCCTCAACCCCTCACAGTGCTGTGTCCCCCTCTGCGCCCCCCCATCACTGTGGCCCCAGATATCACTCTGTCCTCCCATTGCCCTGTCCCCCCTCTGCCCCCCGCCATGTCCCCCAAGTACCCGCCACAGCTACGTCCTCCCTGTCCCCCCCCAAGTCTCTTTGTCCCCATGTCCCCCCACATCTCCCGTATCTCCATATTCCGCACGTCCCCGTGTCCCCCCGTGTCTTCACGTCCTTCCCCCTCATCCCCCATGTCCCCCCACGTCCCCACATCCTCCCCCCACATCCCGCCATGTCTCCGTGTCCCCCCACATCCCCCCACGTCTCCATGTCCCCCCACATCCCACCATTTCTCCGTGTCTCCCCAAATCCCACCATTTCTCCGTGTCCCCCCACATCCCCCCATGTCTCCCCCACCTTCCAGGAGGCTGCCTTGAGGTTGAGGCAGCGCCCGCGCCCCGTCAGGGTGCTCTTCATCCGCAGGGAGAAGCTGCGCCCTGAGCGCTCCCCCCGCCGCCGCGGCACCGCTGGGGGGGGCCAGGGTCAGGGGGGGGCTGAGGGGGGCTGGGGAGGAGGCGGGGGGTGTCCCAGGGGAGACCCAGAGCTACTGGGGGGGGTCCTAGGGGTCCTGGGGTTCATTGGAGGGTGCTGGGGGGGGGGGGAACAGGAGTGTTTGGGGGTGTCTAGTCGTGCTGGGGGGCACTGGAGGGGTCCCAGGGGTGTTTGTGGGGCGGGTCCCAGAAGAGACTCAGGTCTGCTGAGGGGGTGGGTGGGCAGAGCGGTTTGGGGGGTCCCAGAGGTGCTGGGAGGGGGGGGCAAGGATTGTTTGGGTGGGTCTCACAGGAGACCCGGGGACACTGGGAGGGGGTCAGGGGTGTTTGGGGTGGTCCTAGGTGTGCTGGGGGTCACTGGAGGGGTCCCCAGGGCTGTTTGGTGGGGTCCCAGGGGAGACCCAGGGATGTTTGGGCGGAACAACAGTGGTGCTGGGGGGACACCGGAGGGGTCCCAGGGTTGTTCGGAGGGGTTCCAGGGGTGCTGGGGGTTGGGCGGGGGGGACAGTCCCGAGGGTCTCACCCTGCCGGGGGCTGAGCACGTCCTGCAGCTCCTCGTGGTCACAGGGGTGCACGAAGTCAAAGACGCTGTGGCCGATCAGCTCCAGCTGCGTGGGCGAGGCGGGGGGGGGCGTGTGTGTGATGGGGGGATCGCACGCCTCGCACGAGTACGCTCACACGAGAGCACCACGCTACACCTGTCCTCCCCCCATGGTGCCCCCCCCGCCCCCAAAATGTGCCCCCCCCCCCCCCCCCAAATGTACCCCCCCGCAACCTGGCTGAGCCCCAGGAGCCGGTTGACGTTCTCGGAGAGGAAGATCATGTCGCCCGCCTCGCTCAGCACCATCACGAACCCGCTCAGCGCCTTCAGGTAGCACCCATCCACCTCCTCCGCCGCCGCCGCCCAGGCACCTGGAGGGGCACCACACCGGGCCGGGGGGATGGGGGGTGTCAGGGGGCTGTGGAGGGGCCTCTGGGGGGCCCCAGGGGGCTGTCAGGGTGAGGGGGGAGGGCTGGGGGCGCTCTGGGGTGGTCGGAGGGTTGCAGAGCTCGGAGGGTCCCACGGACGACTGGGGCGGGCCGAGGTCTGTAGGCCTCAGGAGGCCCCGTGGGCTCCTGGGAGTCCCTGGAGGTCCTACGGGTGTTTGGGGGGTCCCCGTGGGGGTGCCAGGAGGCCCCAGGAGGGTGCCATGGTTGCCCCAGGCGTCCCCCAATGCCCCCTGGGCATTTGGTGGCCCCGGGGAGGTCCCTCGGGGACGCCGCAGGGGGGCTCACCAGCAGCGAGGAGGCGGTGGACGCGCAGGTAGCTGATGGTGAGGCGCATGATGGAGGCCTTGTCCAGGTGGGCGCTGACGCCGCGGGCGAAGGGCAGGGTGTGCGCCAGCTGGTAGAAGACCTCGGTCTCCCGGCTGCGCCGGCAACGGGCCGCGTCCCGCGAGCGCTCCTTCCGCAGCTCCGGCGTCGACCTGCCGGCACCCGCACCGCGCCTGCATCCACGCCGCCCCCCCGCCGCCCCCCCGGCACCCGCATGGCGCCCCAGCCCTGCCAGCACCCCCAGGCAGCCGCAGCCGCCGGCACTGCCAGGGTGAGCTCAGGGACGCTGTGGCAGGGACATGGGGACACGGGGACACCGTCAGAGGGACGTGGGGACACTGTCACTGGGGGCACAGGGACACCCCGTGACACCAACGGCGTCCCCTGGGCACAGGGGGGTGCTGGGACACAAGAGACAACGCGGAGGGCGGTGTGGGGGGGTGTGAGTCTTTGTGAGTGTGTGTGTGTGTGAGAGTGTGTGTGTGAGTGTGTGTGTCTCTGTGTGTGTGTGTGTGTGTGTCTGTGTGTGTGTGTGAGTCTGTGTGTGTGTCTCTGTGTGTGTGTGTGTGTGTGTCTGTGTGTGAGTCTGAGTGTGTGTGTCTGTGTGTGTGTGTGAGTCTGTGCGTGTGTGTGAGTGTGTGAGTGTGAGTGTGTGTGTGTGTGAGTCCGTGTGCGTGTGTGTGTATGTCTGTGAGTGTGTGTGAATGTGTGTGTGTGTGTGTGTGTGTGTGTGTGTGTGTGTGTGTGTGTGTGTGTGTGAGTGAGTGAGTGTGTGAGTGTGTCCGTGTGCGTATCCGTATGTCTGTGTGTCCATGTGTTGGTGTGTCCATGTGCGTATCCATGTGTCGGTGTGTCGGTGTGTCCATGTGTCCGTGTGTGTGTCTGTGTGTCCGTGTGTTGGTGTGTCCATGTGCGTGTGGCCCCGCGTGTGTGTCCGTGTGTCGGTGTGTCCGTGTGCGTGTCCGTGTGCGTGCGGCCCCGTGTGTGCCGGGTACGTGCTGGCGGCCGGGACGGGCTGTTCCTGTCCCTGGCGCGGTGCCCGGGGGCCGCAGCCGGGGGACACAGAGAGGGGTGTGTGTGTGTGTGTGTGTGTGCGCGCGCGTGCGGGGGGGGGGTGACACCCACCAATGGGGCGGGGCCATGCTGATGTATGTGAATGTATGCAAATGAGGGGCTAGCCCGCACGTGCGCTGGCAGCTCTGCTCGGGACAGGCTGGCCTCCCCCCCCCCCCGACCCCCCCGCACCCGCCGAGGCACTGGGGGAACTGCAAGGAACCGGGCGCTCACTGGGACCAGAACTGGGCACTAACTGGGACCAGACTGGGACCAGAACTGGGCACTAACCAGGTGCTCACTGGGACCAGGACTGGGCACTAACTGGGACCAGACTGGGACCAGAACTGGGCACTAACCAGGGCCAGAACTGGGCACTAACCGGGTGCTCACTGGGACCAGGACTGGGCACTAACTGGGACCAGACTGGGACCAGAACTGGGCACTAACCAGGGCCAGAACTGGGCACTAACCAGGTGCTCACTGGGACCAGGACTGGGCACTAACTGGGACCAGACTGGGACCAGAACTGGGCACTAACCAGGGCCAGAACTGGGCACTAACCGGGTGCTCACTGGGACCAGGACTGGGCACTAACTGGGCTCTCACTGGGACCGGAACTGGGCGCTAACCAGGACCAGAACTGGGCACTAACTGGGACCAGACTGGGACCAGAACTGGGCACTAACCGGGCGCTCACTGGAACCAGAACTGGGCACTAACTGGGACCAGACTGGGACCAGAACCGGTCACTAAACAGGACCAGCACCAGGCTCAGACTGGGACCAGCACCCGGTCGGGTTGGGGGACTGGGATGTCCCAGACACCTGGGTCCTGTCTGCCTTGATGGGGGTGCTTGCAGTGGGGGGGGGGGATGATGATACCCCAGATGCCCGGGTCCCTTTCAGCCCCCCCAGGGGCTATGGGGACCCACCGAGGCCGGGGAGGGGGACCCGGGTGTCCGTGTGATGGGGGGGGGGGGGACAGGAGGAGAAGGAGGGGGGGACGATGGACATCCCTGGCCACGTCACACCAAGGCCACACGTGATGTACACACACGCGCACGTGGGCCCCCCCCCGGGGGCAGCGGCACCGTGGGTCCTGGCACACACGTGTGCACCGGTGGGGTGGGGGAGCCCCGTCCTCACACACGCGTGTGCGTCAGTGTGTGTGTGTGGGGGTGTCTCCTTGTCCTTTGCACACGTGTGTGCTCTGGCATCACGTCACGCCCCCCCCCCCCCACCCCCGGCTTGGGCTGGCACATGGCTCGCACGAGGATACACATGGACACACCCGGCTTCGCACGGACACTCGCGGTGCACGAGGACACCCGTCACTGCCCGCAGGTTGTCATCCGTCCTCGGTGGGTGACAGACGGACACCCCGCCCCCCAACCCAGGGGGGTCCCACCCCACTCTGGGACTCCCCACACCCACCAGTGGCCAGATCCTGTCCCTCCCCCTCCCCCCAAAACCCCCATTTGAGGGACCCGATCCTGCCCTAACACTCTGGGACCCCTCCCCGGGCAGCCATGGGACCCCCCCCGGCACGGATCCTGCCTCCCCCAGGACCCCCCTGGCCCGGTCCTGTCCCCCCCCGGCCCCACCCCCAAGGGAGCGCACTCTCCCCAGGGGGCCGGATCCTGCCCCCGCCCAGGGGTCGGACCCCGGGGCACCCGCCAGGTGTTGGATCCTGCCACCACCCCCCCGCGGGACCCTGGGCCCACGATCCCTCCCAGGGGTCGGATCATGACACCCTCCCCCAGGGGTCGGACCCTCGGAGCCCCTCCAGGGGAACTGATGCTGACTCCCCCCGGGGACCCTGCCCCAGGAGTGCCACCCCGGGAACCGGACCCATGGACTTCCCCCGGGGGCGGTGGATCCTGCTCCCCCCGGGGACCACGGACCGGGACCCCCTCCAGGGGTCGGATCCTGCCTCCGCCTGGGACCCTGGCCCAGGACCCCTGCCAGCGGGCCTGATCCTGACCCCCCCCGGGCGACCGAGCCCTGGGACTCCCCGAGGGGTCGGATACTGACCCCCCCGCAAGGATCCCCCACGGGGGCCGCATCCTGACACCCCCCCGGGACTCCCCCTCGGGTGACGGATCCTGACCCCCACCGCGGGGACCGAACCCTGGCACCCCCATCGGGCCCGCCCCCCCCCCCCCCGAACCCCCCCACCCCAGGGGTCGGATCCTGTCCCGCCCCCGCCCCCGGGGGCCCGATCCTGCCCCGTACCTCGCCCCGGGCCGCCCGTCCATGGCTGCCGCCGCCGCCGCCCTCTGCGCTCCCGCACCCACCGCGCCGAGCCCCCTCCCCGACCACGCCCCCTCCCCGACCGAGCCCCCCCCCCCCTTCCCCCCCCCCTCCGCCGCCACTCCCCCCGGGCCGCCGGCCAAAGCCCCCTGCCCCGGCCACGCCCCCCACGCTGTGGCCCCACCCCTGGCCCACGGCCAAAGCCCCCAGCCCGGGGCCCCCAGGCCCCGCCCACCACCCGCCGGCCCCGCCCCATTGGCTTCGGGTCCCATGGAGTCCCAACCCCCCCCGCCTAAGCCCCGCCCCCTCGGGCAGCCGGCCAGAGGCCCCGCCCCCATAAACCACGCCCCTTTGTCACCCCGCCAGACCCCGCCCCATCCCGTATCCTGCCGCCGTGGCCGCGCCGAGGCCACGCCCCTTCCCCGGCGCCACGCCCCCCCTTTTCCGCCCCGCCCCCTCACCCCTCCGCGCAAGCGTCTTGGCGCCTCGCCGCCCGCCGCGGCGCGGTGACCCGGAAGTGGAGCTGCGGAGGCGCCGTGACCCGGAAGCGGGACGTACGGGCGGTGCGCGCAAGTGGAGACGCGGGACCGGAGCGGAGCCGCCATGTGAGGGGGGGGGGACGGGGACAGGGAGGGCCGGGGCGAGGTGTGAGGGTGGGACGGGATCGATGGAAGGAGGCTAGGCTGCGTCCCGTCCCGTTCCAGCTGCCTCGGCGCTGCCCCCGGGCCCCGGTTCGCCGCCCCCAAGACCCCGCTCGGAGGCTCCCGGGGCCCCCCCGTTGTCTCCGGTGGTCCCCTGCCCTCGGTTCCTCGTTTCCGGGCGTCCCTTCTTCCCCATCCCCGTGTCCTCTGTCACCCCTAGTTCCCCATGTCAATGTCCCGTGCCCCCTCTTGTTGCCCATCCCGGTGTCCCCTGCCGTTCGTGGTGGCCCCGCTACTCCTAGATCCCTGTCCCCAGTGTGTCCTCGGCCACTCTCGGTGTCCCCTGCCACCCCCTGTTCCCCATCCTGGCATCCTCTGCCACATCCAGTGCCCCCTGCCACCCCGGTTCCCCATCCCCATGTTCCCTGCCACCCCCTGTTCCCCATCCTCGCGTTCCCTGCCACCCCCACCCCGCCATTGCCCCACGCACCCCCAGCCCCACCATCCACAGCCGTCCCCCCGTGCTGTCCCCATCTCCCCTGCCCTGCGGCGTCCCCGTGATGTCCCCTGCTGGCCCTGCAGGAGCCTGCTGAACAAGCCCAAGAGCGAGATGACGCCGGAGGAGCTGCAGAAGCGGGAGGAGGAGGAGTTCAACACGGGGCCGCTCTCCGTGCTCACCCAGTCCGTCAAGAACAACACCCAGGTCCTCATCAACTGCCGCAACAACAAGAAGCTCCTGGGACGCGTGAAGGCCTTTGACAGGTCTGCACCTTTGTCCCCAGGGTGACCCCAAAGGGGTCCTTGATGTCCTGCGGGTTCACCCTGACATGACCTGGGGCTTCCCAGTGTGCCTGAGGGTTCCCCGGTCCTGCTCTCTTTTATCCTTGGGGTTTATGATGTCCCCCTGGGTCACCCCAGGGTCCCCCCATGGTCGCCCAGTGTCCACCTGGGTCACCCCAGGATCTCGCCAATGTCCTCCTGGATCACCCCGGGGTCCCCTCACAGTCTCAATGTCCCCCTGGGTCATTCCAGGATCCCTCATGGTCCCCAGTGTCCCCCTGAGTCCCCCCAGGGTCCCCCCACAGTCCCCAGTCTCCTCCTGGGTCATTCTGGGGTCCCCTCATGGTCTTCAATGTCCTTCTGGGTCATGCCAGGATCCCCCCACGGTCCCCCATGTCCTCAAGGGTCACCCCAGGGTCACTCCAAGATCCCCATGTGCCCCTGGGTCACCCCAGGGTGCCCCTGGATCACTCTGGGGTCCCCTCAGGGTTCTCAATGTGCCCCTGGGTCACTCCACGGTTCCCCCCACAAACACTAATGTCCCCAAGGGTCACCTCCCCATGGTTCCCCATGTCCCCCTGGGTCACTCCAGGGTCCCCCCCACAAACCCTAATGTCCCCAAGGGTCCCCTCCCGTGGTCCCCAATCTTCCCTTGGGTCACACCAGGGTCTGCAAAAGGCTCTCTTGGACCTCTGAGGTGTCCAGTGTCCCCCTGAGTCACCCCCAAATTGTCCTCCGGGGTCTCCCTGAGTCACCCTTGTGTGCCCCATGGTCTCCCTGGTCCTGCTCATTCCCCTCAGGGTCCTCTGGGTTACCCCATGGTCCCCAATGTCCCCATCGGTCACCCCAGGGCCCCCAAAGAGCTACCAGGGTCTCCAATGTCCTGCAGGGTCCTCAAAGTCACTCCAGGGTCCCCCCACAATCCCCCATGTCCCCTTGCCCCCCCCGCAACGATCCCCAGGGTCACTGCAGGGTTCCCCCATGGTCCCCCATGTTCTCCAGGGTCGCCCTGTGAGTTCCCCTGGTCCAGCTCGATCCCTTCAGGGCCCCTCAGATTTCCCCTGGTCTCACTCATGTCCCCTGCCCCGTGTCCTCTCAGGGGAGCCGCAGCCCTGCCTCCCCCAGCGTGGGGGCGGGGGGCACCCCCAAATGCGTCCGTCTCCCCCCAGGCACTGCAACATGGTGCTGGAGAATGTGAAGGAGATGTGGACGGAGGTGCCCAAGAGTGGGAAGGGGAAGAAGAAGTCCAAGCCAGTGAACAAGGACCGCTACATCTCCAAGATGTTCCTGCGTGGGGACTCCGTCATCGTCGTCCTGCGCAACCCCCTCATCGCCGGGAAGTAGGGGACACCCCCCCGCCCCGGGGTCCCCTGGGACCCCTTCTGCCCTTACAGCCTCCTGGGGGTGCCCAGCCGTGCTCCCTTGGCGTCGCCTGAGCCTCTGTATGCTGCCCTGGGGCTGGGGCCTCCCCAGGGGCTCCCTCCTTGTCCTGCCCTCCCCCCTACCCCAGGGGGTGTTTGGGTGTTTGGGGGGGGGGGGGCCGAGCCCCCCTGGGGTGGGCAGAATTGGGGTTGTCATGTTGTCATGTGTGCCCCCTCCCCCCTGCCCCGGGCACTGTGCTCACCCCCCCACGGGCAATAAACCTGGTTTGTTACTACCTGGTGTCTCTGTGGTGCCCCCGCCCCGGGGCCCATCGAATCCACCCTGGGCTGATCGAACCCCCCCAGCATGATCTTCCCCCCCGGGGTGTCGATCGAACCCCCCCCCAGCCTGATTCCACCCCGCCCCGGGCTGTCAATCGAACCCTGCCAGCCCGTTCCCGCCCTGCGTCCATCGAACCCCCCCCAGAGCCATTAAACGCCCTGGGGTCGATCGAACCCCCCCGGCCTGATCCCCCTCGGCCGCATCCGCCCCCGCCGGGCCGATCGAATCGCTCCCAGGTCCACTGAACCCGCCCCGGGCTCATCACCAGCTCCCGGCCGCTCTTTGTCCCGTCGCGGGAAAACGGGAGGGGCTGGGCGGGGCGTGGGGGCGGGGCTAACGCTGTCCCCGCCCCCTGCTGTATCCGGCCCCGTGGGCCATTGGTTTCGCGCAGGCCACGCCCCCCGCGGTGGAGGCGTCCAATCAGAGGAGGCGCTAAGGCGGGCTCCGCCTGTTTACACAGGCCACGCCCCCCGCGGCAGAGGCGTCCAATCAGAGGAGGCGCTAAGGCGGGCTCCGCCTGCGTACACAGGCCACGCCCCCCCGCCCGCGAAGCTCCTCCAGCGCGTGCCGGCTGCCGGGCGAGGTGCGAGCGCGGGAATCGGCGGCCCCGCCCCCCCCGGGACCGGCACCGGGACCCCCCCCCGGGACCCCTCTCGGGCCTGGGACTCTCCCCCGGGAACGGCCCTCCCCCGGACCGGGACCACCGGGACTGAGCAGGACCCCCGGGCCCGGTACCCGCTCCTCCCTGAGAACCGCCCCCCGGGTCTGAGCTCCCACCTGGGCCTGGGACCGGGACCCTCCCACTGGCCCGGGGCCCCCCCGAGACACCCCACGGATCCCGGGACGGCCCCCCACGGGTCAGCGTCCGCCCCCCCCCCCCGCTATCCCCCGACTTCCCCAGGTCTGGGACACACACACCCCCGGGGCCGGGACCCCGCGGTACCCCCGGGTCTGAGACACCCTCCCCCCCCGGGCCAGGTCTGAGTTCCGTCCCCCCGGGGCTGTTTGACCCCGGCCGTTTTTCCCCCCGCAGATGCCCCCGAAGCCGCCCCGCAGGCACCGGTGAGGAAGGTCGGGAAGTGGCGGGGGGGTGGGGGGGGGGGGGCGGGGACGGACCGCGTCCCGCCGCCTGTCACGGTCCCCCCACCCCGCCGTGATACACCCCCACACACCCCCCCCCACCCTTCCTCCGTGTGACCCCCTGGATGTCCCCACGCTGCATCCCCGTTGTCCCGCCCCCCCCCCCCCCCAGTACCGCCCCCGTGCCCCCCCCCCATGTTACCCAGTGTCACCCCCCCCACCCCCACCCCATGCCACCCCCACCCCAAAAGCTCCTTCACCCGGTATCTCCCCCCCATGTCACCCTTCGATGTGTTGTCGTCGCCCCTCCCCCGTCCCCGGTGTGCCCCCCCCTCCCCATCCCCTCATGTGTCCCCCCCCCCGCGCTGAGCCCCCCTCCCCGGTGTGTCCCCGCAGTGTCCTCCCCCCTACACCCCCCCGGGGCCACCCAGTGTCCCCTCATGTGTCCCTCCCGGTTACACCCCCACCCCCCCCGTGTTTCCCCCCCCCCCGTGTCCCTCCATGTCACCCCCCCCCCGGTGTCCCCCCATGTTCCCCCCCCTACACCCCTCGCCCCCCACAGCCGCCCCCACCGGGACTGGCGCTCGCTGCTGCCCAACCTGGCCCAGATGGTGCCCTGGCCCGACAGCGGGGGGGCACCTCGCACCGAGGTACGGGGGGGGCACCCTGGGGGAGGGGACATGGGGGGGGTGCTGGGGGAAAGGGGGGGGGGGCGCATCCTGCGTGCTGAGAGGGGGGGGGTCTCGGAGGGGGCTGGGTGCCAGGGGGGATGTCAGGAGGGGGAGACGGGGGGGCTGGGGAGGTGTATTGGGGGGGGGGTGCTGGGGCGGGTGGCTGCACACACACCCCCCCCCGGACTCCCCCCCCCCCGCAGATTGAGGTGCTGGACAATGTCCTGGGGTACATCCTTTACCTGCAGAGGAGCATCAGCATCGCCCGGGGGGGGGCAGGTAATGGGGACACACACAGCCCCCCCCCCCCCCCCCCCTCGGAACTCCCCCCACAGCTGGGGAAACCCCCCCCCTCAATGCCATGCAACTCCCCCCCCCCCCTCCCCGCCTCCTCCCCGCAGGCCACCCTGGGGACAGGGACACTGTGGAGGGGGGACCCGGCACCGGGGATGCACAGAGGTAGGTGACATGGCGGGGGGGGGCGATGGGGGGGGCACCCCTAGGCGCTGAGACCCCCCCCCCTCCCCCCAGGCAGCAGCTGGTGCCCTATGAGGAGGAGGAGGAGGAGGAGGAGGAGGTGCAGGACGGCAAGGACCCCTGGCTTTGCACGCTGGACTCAGCAGGGGGGGTTCCCCTGTCCCCCCCTCCGCAGCAGGGGGGGCTGCTGGGGCTCAGCCCCTCCCTGCTGGCCTCGCCCCCCCCCCCAGGGTCCCCCAACAACGTGCTACGAGGTGGGTTTGGGGGGGCCGGGGCAAGGGGAGGTGACCTTGTGTGTGTGTGTGTGTGTCCCGCTCAGTGTCACCATCTCCCCCCGCCGCCCCCCCAGACCTCTTCGCAGACGTCTATCTGAGCCCGCAGGTGGGGACTGTCACCCCCCCCCGGTGTCACCCCCAGGGAACACAACTGTCCCCGCAGGCCCTGGCAGCGGCACCACAGGTGGCAGGGGCCGATGGCATCCTTGTGACCCCCGGGGTGGCCATGGGGACGGGGGGGGCACAGCAGGGACAGCGTGGCTCCCCCCGCCACCCCAAGAAGAAATGCGTGAATGGGTTCATCATGTTCTGCTGCCTCAACCGGAAAGCCTACATGAGGTGGGGACCCCAGGGACAGCGGGGGGGGACACGGGGACCCCAGGGGCACGGGGACACTGGGGACATGGGGACCTCAGTGAGGGTGGGGACTATGGGGAGACAGGGACCGCGGGGGGGGATGTGGGGACCCCCGGGGGGACATGGGCACCTGGGGGGGAGCTGGGCACCCCAGGGAGGTTGGGGACATGGGGACAACAGGGAGGTTGGGGACATGGGGACCGCAGGGGGGACATGTGGACCCCAGGGAGGCTGGGGACATGGGGACCCCGGGGAGGGACATGAGGTCCTGGGGACCTGAAGGAGGATGGGGGCTGTGAGGAGATTGGGACCCCAGGGGGGACATGGGGACCCTGGAGGGGACATGGGGATCTGGGGAGGAGATGGGGCCCGAGGGAGGATGGGGACATGGGGACCGCCGGGAGGACACAGGGACCTGGGGACCCCAGGGGGATGGGGACACAGGGATGTGGGAACCTCAAGAGGATGGGGACCCTGGCGGGGGGGGACCTGGGGGGACACGAGGACCCGGGGGATGACATGAGGAAGGGGACCTGGGTGGTCCCAGGGAGGATGGGGACCTGGGGACAGCGGGGAGGACAGGGACTGTGGGGACATCGGGATCCCAGGGAGGATGGGGAGCATGGAGGCATGGGGACACCAGGGAGAACACGGGGACCCCGGGGATGACGTGAGGGGGGGCCCTGGGGACATGGGGGTGGGTGGGGTGGTCGTGAGGGGCTGTGGACCTGAAGGACAACGGGGACTATGGGGAGATGGGGGAACATTGGGACCCGGGGGGGGGACTTGGGGATCCCAGGGACGATGGGAACATTGGGACCTCGGGAGGAGGGGACACGGGGCCCCCGAGGACAAAACAGGGGCCCCAGGAGGACATTGGGGACAACGCGTGGGCCCGGGGGAGGATGGGGACAGCTGGGGGGGGGGTGGGGGGACGGGTCACGAGCTTTGTGAGAGGAGGAGGGAGCGAAGGGGGGGATGCCCTCGGGTGGTGACACCACCGGTGACGGTGCCAGTGCCCACCCGGGTCTGGCCTCCACGGTGGTGACGCGGGAGCTGGCCCAGCTCTGGCGCAGCCTCAGCCCCACCGAGCGCCGCCCGTACCGGTACGTACCGGGACGTACTGGGCACCCGGACACTTGGGTCCCTCTCCGTCCCTCCATCCCCCCCTCCCGGGGCGGTGGGGTCCCCCGCAGCGTCCCCTCTGTCCCCTGCAGCCAGCGGGCCCGGCAGTTCAGCCGCCAGCACGACCGGGTGGTGCGGCTGGTCGGGGACAAGGACGGGGACGGTGACACCGACCCCCCCGCGCCCCTCCAGCTGCTGCTGGCCGCCCATGCCGGCACGCTGGGGGGGGGCCCTCTGTCCCCCTGATGTCCCCAGCCCTGTCCTCGTTCCCGGCCCTTCTCTGTCCCTGTTCGCGTCCCTCTCCCCGTCCTTGTCCCTGCCCTTGTCCCCATCCCCACCCTGGCCCCGTTCCTGGTGGTTTTAACCCCAAAACTATTTATTCGCCCGGGGGGAGGCTGGTCCTGCCCTGGAGGGGACGGGGACACCCTGGGGACGCTTGGGGACCCCCCCGTGACAGTGGCCGTCACTGAGTTGGCCGATAAAATCCCTTCTGTTTCTGGCGCCTCCTGTCCCCGTATCCCCCCCGCCCGTGTGTGTGTGTGTCCCCCGGTGTCCCCAAACAGGGCGACAGCTTCATTGAAGCCTTTTATTGGCAGGGGCTGGGGGGCGGGGGGGGGGCGTCCGGCCCCCCCCCTCAGTTCTTCTTGGGCATGGAGGCCTGGGCCAGCGCCCACAGCGAGTAGCAGGTGCCTGCAGGGATGGGGGGGGGGGGCGGTCAGGGACACCCTGCCCTCCCCAGGGACCCAGGCAGCCGGGACCCACCCCCCCCACAAGGGACCCAGGTATCCAGGACCCCCTCCCCCAGGGACCCAGGTGTCCGGGACCCCCCCCCAAGGGACGCAGGCAGCTGGGTCCCCCCCCCTCATCCTACAAGGGACCCAGGCGTCCAGGACCCCCCCAAGGGACCCAGGCATCCAGGACCGGCCCCCCTCCCCAGGGACCCAGGC
Organism: Larus michahellis; assembly: GCF_964199755.1. NCBI lineage: Eukaryota > Metazoa > Chordata > Aves > Charadriiformes > Laridae > Larus > Larus michahellis. The sequence continues at coordinate 1,945,907 of NC_133921.1, forward strand.
GTCCGGGACTCCCACCCCCACAAGGGACCCAGGAGTCCGGGACCCACCCTTCACCCCCCCCCAAAAGGGACTCAGGCGTCCGGGACCCCCACCCAAGGGACGCAGGCAGCTGGGTCCCCCCCCCTCATCCTACAAGGGACCCAGGCATCCAGGACCCCCCCCTCCTCAGGGACCCAGGCGTCTGCGACCCCCCCCCCACAACGAGGCACCCAAGCATCCGGGACCCCTCCCCCAAGGGACCCAGGCATCCAGGACCGGCCCCCCTCCCCAGGGACCCAGGCGTCCGGGACCCCCCCAAGGGACCCGAGCATCCGGGACCCCCCCCCCAGGGACCCAGGCATCCAGGACCCAGCCCCCTCCCCAGGGACTCAGGCGTCCGGGACCCCCCCTTCACCCCCCCCAAAAGGGACTCAGGCGTCCGGGCTCTCGCTCCTCCTTAGCCACGCCCCCCTCCCCGCCCCCCCCAGGGGACCCAGGCGTCCGGGCGGACATTCCTCCCTGCCCCGGCTAAAAATAGAACCCAACCGTGTCCCCCCCCCCGCCCCCGGGGCTGCCCCCCCCCGCCGTACCCACGGAGCAGATGAGGGTGGTGAGGCGGTAAAGGGCCGAGTCCATGGCCCCCCCCTTGAGATGCACCGGGAGCCCGTTGTCCTCCTTGGGGGGGGGGGGGAGGCGACAAGGGACATCAGGGGGTCGCCACCCCCCGTCCCGCCAGGGGACCCAGGCGTCCGGGCCCCCTCCTTGCCCCCCCCCCCCCCCCCAAAAGGGACGGCAGGCGTCCGGGCGCCCCCCCCCTCACCTGGAAGAGCTTCTGGTGCTCAGGGACGCGGTTGTGGAGGCGCCGGGGGGGGGCGGCGGGACCCAGCGACCGCAGCAGCCCCAGGGGGGCGGCCTTGGGGGAGAGGGCGGGGGGGGGTGGTGTGTGTGTGGGGGGGGTGTCCGGACTCCCCCCCCCCGCCCCGAGACGGCCCCCCGGTCACCTTCACCCCCCCCCATAAGTCTCCGCTCTGGAGGGAGCTCCCCATAACCCCCCCCCCCGCGTCGCCCCTATAGCTGCCCCATAGGACCGCCCCATGTCCGTCCCCCCCCCCGCCATAGAGCCCCTCCGTGACCCCTTCACAGGGCTTTTCCCATGACACCCCCCCCCCAAAGATTCCTCCCAGGGACACCCCCCCCTCACCTGTCGTCCCCCCCCGGACGCCCCCCGTTTCCCCCCCCCGCATTGTCCCCCCCTCAATACGGGTCCTCAGCTCATCGTGGCGCCCCCCCCTCGGTACCCGCAGGACCCTCATGCTCAGCCCGGCCTGGATCGTCCTCTGCCACCGCAAAGGGCACCGCAGGGGGGGGAACAGACGGACGGACACCGCGGGGGGGGTTGACACCCAGCCCGGTCACGTGTCCAGGGTGCCACCGCCCCCGCGTCCTGGCCACGAACGCCCCGGGTCCCCTCCGTCCCCATCCCTGTGACCCCCGTCCCCCCGCAGTGTCCCCACGGGCCTGTAACTGCCATGTCCTCGTCCCCATGGGCCTGTGACACATCCTCCCCCCAATCCTGTGACCCCCCCCCCCGTCCCCATCGTGTCCCCATCAACCTGGAACCGCTCCGTGTCCCTGTGACTCCTGGTGTCCCCGCTGTCCCCCTTGTCCCTGTCCCCATGGCCCTGTGAGCCCCCGGTCCCCAACCCCGTGTCCCCATGACCCTGTGACACCCCCCCCGCCTCGTCGCCATCCCTGGGTCCTCATGACCCAGTGACTCCTGATGTCCCCTGTGTCCCCATGACCCTGTGACACCCCCCCCGCCTCGTCGCCATCCCTGGGTCCTCATGACCCAGTGACTCCTGATGTCCCCTGTGTCCCCATGGCCCTGTGACACCCCCCCCCATTTCCATGTCCCCATGCCCCGTGACCCCCATGTCCCTGTCCCCATGGCCCTGTGACATCCCCCCCCCCACTGTCCTCATCCCAATGTCCCTTCACCCCATGACTCCACCGTCCCCCACATCCCTGTGACAATTCCCCCCCACCCCCCCCTACCCCCAGTGACCTTGGTGTCCCCATGTCCCCATCCAGCCCCGTGGCCAGTCCTGGTCCCCACGGGGATGGGGCGGTGGCAAGGGGCACACCAGACAATGGAAGAGGGGACAGTGGTGACACAAGTCCTTGGGAACCCCCCCAGAACCGGGGGTCGAGGAACCAGGTCCCAGTGGGGCAGGAGGGGGCTGGGGGGAGGCACCAGATCCTGGGGGGCAATTAGGGGTTGGGAGGGGTGGTGGGGGGGAACGGGGAATATTGGGGGAGGGCAATGGGGGTCTGGGGCGGGGGGGCACTGGGGTCTGGGGAGGCACTGAGGGGGTCCCAATGCTTGGGGGGTGCCCTTGTTGTGTGTCCCCCCCCCCTACCAGCAGCAGCACCGGGCTCTTGGCAAAGAGCTTTATTGAGGCACAACCCCCCCAACACCCGCCCCCCCCGCCCCCCCGACACCAAATAAATATACAATAAAAAGCAACCAGCATTAAAAAGGGCAATTTGAAGGCGGGGGGGGGGGGGGGGGGCGAAAGGGGGGGGCAGAATGGGGGGAGAGGGGCCCGGGGGAGGGGGGCGGGGGGGCCCGGACTATCACATAGTGATAAGGTGGCGGTGATGAGCCCCCGGGGGGGGCAATGGGGGCAGGAGGGGGGCATCACAGCTGTACAAATATACAAGGTGGGGGGGCCCCGGTGGGGTTTGGGGGGGCCCCAGCCTGGGGTAGTGTTGGGGTGGGGGGGGGCTTCAGGCTGGAACTGCCCCTGGGGGGGTGTAGTGCCCCCAGGGGACGGGGGGAAGAGCCCCCCTGGGGGGGGTACATGGAGGGGAGCGGTAAGGCCCATAATTACCCCCAGGGGGTATGTAGTGCCCCCCCCACGGGGCAGAGTGCTCCCATGGGTGCCCCCAGGGGGGTGTAGTGCCCCCCCAGGGGGTAGATTGAGCCAGTAACTGCCCCGGGGTGGGGCAGAGCCCTTAACTACCCCTGGGGGTATGGCGAGCCCCCCCTCCCCCAGGGATGAGACTTGGGGCGGGCGGGGGGGGCACATAGAGGCTTTAACTGCCCCTGCGGTGTATATAGAGCCCATAAGTGCCCCCAGGGGGGGGCGGTAAATAGAGTCCATAAGTGTCCCTGGGAGGGTACAGAGCCCACAGCTGCCCCCAGGGGAGGTATATAGGGCCCATAAGTACCCCCCGGGGGGTATTTAGGGCCCATAAGTATGCCCAGAGGGTTACACAGAGCCCGTAACTGCCTCGGGGGGGTATATGGAGCCCGTAATTGCCCCCAGAGGGGTACACAGACCCCAAAACCGCCTCGGGGGGGACAGACAGGGCCCGTAGGTGCCCCATGGACCCCCCCAGCGGGGCTGCCCGGAGCAGCCGGCGGGGCCAGGAGGGCGCAGCCGAGGTTGCCCTGGGGCGTCACGAGCTGCACGGAGCTGCCAGGCTCAGCTCCCCGGGTGGGGAAGGCGACAAAGGGCCACCCCCGCCACTGACACGTGTGTGTGTGTGTGCGTGTGTCGTGTCCCCCCCACCCCCAGCCCCGGCGTCACACGAAGACCTTGGCGAGGGCATCGGCGCCGGCGCTGGCGCTGAGGGCCCGGCTGGGGTGGAAGGCGACGGCGTGGACGGCTTCCTCGTGCTTCTTGCGGTGCGCCGTCAGCTCCTGCACGCACGTCTTGTGGGCCAGGTGCCAGAGCCGCAGCGAGCAGTCGTGACCTGCCAGGGGACGGGGAGGGGGACAGGGACGGGACGACACACACTCACGTCCCCTGGGTCACCCTGGGGTGGTGACGGAGGGGAGGGGACAGGGCCGCCGTGACAGAGGGGAGGGGGGACACGGGGTGGCAGGAGCGCTGAGCCCCGTCACAAAGGAGCGGCAGGAAGGTGGTGGAGGTGGGGAGAGGGGACGGGGTTGGGGACGTGGCTGTGGATGGGGATGGCGACAGGGACACTTACTGCCGGACATGAGGAAGACGCCGTTGGGGTCGACGGCCAGGCAGGTGACAGCGTCCAAATGGGCCACCATGGAGTGCACGACTTTACCTGGCGGTGGGGGAAAGGGGGGGTGGCAGCGGCGACGGGCATGTCCCCCGCCCCCTCCCCCCAGCCTCGTTAAGGGCTAACGAAGCTCCCCTGCCCCCCAACCTGTCCGGTTGTCGAGGAAGCGGATGCCGCGGTCGTCGCTGGCGGTGATGGTGAGGGGCTGCGAGGGGTGGCTCACCACCTGGTTGACCTGGCTGCCACCTGCATGGGGACACTGGGATCAGGCCCCCCGCGGGCGGTGACAAGAGGGACTCGGAGGGGGGACACTCATGGCGGCTCACTCACCACCACCCGGCCGAGCCTCGAGCACCAGGACAGGTCGAGCCGCCTCCACGTCGTAGAGCACCGCAGCACCCGTTCGGAAAGCGGCCACGGCGTGGCCAGGCTGGGTGGCCGCGAAGGTGACGGAGGTGGGGACGCCGTGCTCTGCAGGGAGGGGGACACAGGGAAGGTGACAGGGGGGTGGCGGGGACGTCCCCGAGGCCAGGAGGACGCCCCCCCGCCGGCTCACCGCTCTGGGCGTTGTAGGTGCTGAGGCAGGCGCCCTCCTCGCGCCGGGGGTCCCAGATGCGGACGGTGCCGTCAGCGGAGCAGGAGGCCAGGCGGTCACCGGCGGGGTTGAAGGCCAGGCCCCAGATGGCATCGCTGTGACCCTCCAGGACGCCGCTGAGCACCCCGGGGTCTGGGGACACCAGGAAAGGTCACCTTGGGGTGGTGACAGAGCAGCTGGGGGGGTGGCATGACAGCAGGGTGGAGACACTGCGGTGATGCCACGGAGGTGACGCCACGGGGTTGGGGACCAGCGGGTGCAGATGTCACCTGTGTCACCCCCGTCCCCATGTCCCTCTGCACTGGGAAGGGGAAGGGACACCCACCATAGCCGTTGTAGGGATCCATGTCAAGGTCGGGCAGGCGCCAGCGGTGGATGCGGGCGTCCACGCCGGCGCTGCAGCACAGGGCGCTGTCGCGGCCCATGGCAACGGCAAGCACAGGACCCCTGCGGGGACGGGGATGAGGTGACAGGGGTGTCCCCAGAGCCATCTGTTCCCCCCAGGCTGGTCCACGTGAGTCCCCTGAGACCAGCGCCCTGAGACCCTGTCCCTCACCTGTGCCCGCGGAAAGCGTACACCGGCTCCACGTCCAGCGCCGCGTTCCTGGGAAAGGGACACGAGGTGGGGGGGTGACAACTGCGCCAAGAGAACGTCCCTGTCCCTGCCACCCCTCTGTCACCACCCCAAGACCCACTTTTTGGGGGCGACAGGCTTCTGGAGGTTCCAGAGCTTGAGGGTGCCGTCCTCGGAGGCGGTGATGAGGGCAGCCTCGGCGGGGTGAAAGGCCAGACCGCGCACGGCATCGTAGTGGCTGCGCAGGGTGAACTTGGGGCTCCATGTCTTCTTCAGGGCGTCCCGGCCCTCCGGGAGCTGCAGGGACATGGGGGGATAGTGGCAGGTGACAGTGGCCAAGGGGTGGTGGCACCCCACAGCCCCAGCTGGGGCTCGTGGCAGGCAGCTTCCGGTGCCTGGAGGGCAGGGAAACGATGGGGGGGGAACAGAGGGACATGATGGGGTCCAGGGGGGACGTTCATGGCGAGCTGGGGACATGATGGGGACAGCGGAGCCCAGGGAATGCTCAGGGCAGGTTTGGGGACACCACGGGGACGGCGGAGCCCAGGGGACGCTCAGGGCAGGTCCGGGGACACCATGGGGACGGCGGAGCCCAGGGGACGCTCAGGGCAGATCCGGGGACACCGTGGGGACAGTGGAGCTCAGGGGATGCTCAGGACAGGTCCGGGGACACCACGGGGACGGCGGAGCCCAGGGGACGCTCAGGGCAGGTTTGGGGACACCACGGGGACGGCGGAGCCCAGGGGACGCTCAGGGCAGGTTTGGGGACACCACGGGGACGGCGGAGCCCAGGGGACGCTCAGGGCAGGTCCAGGGACACCACGGGGATGGTGGAGCTCAGGGGACACTCAGGGCAGGTCCGGGGACACCATGGGGACGGCGGAGCCCAGGGGACGCTCGGGGCAGGTTTGGGGACACCACGGGGACAGTGGAGCCCAGGGGACGCTCAGGGCAGGTTTGGGGACACCGTGGGGACATGGGGAGGGTGACTCACATCACAGCTGAGCTCGTTGTCATTGGTGACGGTCAGGTCGGCCAGGTCCCCCAGGCTGACAGCGCCACCACCGATGCTGTCCATGATGAAGACGTCGGAAGAGATGCCCAGAGACCCTGCGGAGGGGAGTGGCTGGGGGTGGCCCTGGGGACAGTGACCCCCCCCCCCCCCCAGGTGACACAGAGACCCCCAGGACTGTACCTTCGTGAGGCCGCGGCGGCCCCGCGGTGGCGGGTTTCGGTGGGAGCCCATCCACGTCCCGCAGGTCGGCCAGCATCCCCCGCAGCCGGCCCCGGTGGCTCTCTGCGGGGACACGGGGGTCAGGAGGTCTGGCGCCAAAATTGGGGGGAGGGGGGGAGCAAGGAGGGTCCCCCAAATCCACCGCACCCCCCTCCGGGCCCTGCTCACCGAGCTCCACGCCCTCCCCAGCCCGCCGGCCGGCCCCGTTCTCCCCGGAGCCCAGGAAGTCAAACTCGTTGAGGGCGTCCTCCGAGTCGTCGTCGTCATCCTCATCCTCCACCTCGGGCAGGAGGGGTTTGGGGCTGAGCTGAGGAGGGGGGACAGGGGGGGTCATGGCCTGTTCTGGGGGGGACCCCCAAAACCACCCGGAGAGAAGACGGTAGAAATGAGGCGCGAGGGCAGCTCGCTGCAGCCACTGGGTTTGCGGGAACCCCCCGGGGTTTGGGCAACCCCCAGGTTTGGGGGACCCCCCCCTTCTGGTTCAAGGGATGTCCAGGCTTGGGATGACCTCAGGTTTGGGGGACCCCCACCAAGGTTTGAGGGACCCCTCAAGGTTTGCAAGATGCTACATTTAGGGGATCGCCCCCAGGTTCGGGAGACACTCCCAGGGTTTGGAGGGTGCCCAGTTTTGGGGACCCCCCCCCCTCCAGGTTTGAGGGACGCCAGATTTAAGGGACCTCCCTGAGGTATGGGGGATGCCAAGGTTTAGGGGATCCCCCAGGTTTTGCGGCACCCCGGGTTTGGGAACCCCCCCTTGGGTTTGAGGGACCCTTCAGATTTAGGGGACGCGCTCCAGGTCTAGAGGAAATCCAGGTTTGGGGGACACTCTCAGGTCCGGGGGATGCCACGTTTAAGGGCTCACCCCGGGTTTAGGGGATGTCAAAGTTTAGGGGATCTCCAGGCTTGAGGGAACCTCAGTTTTAGGGGAAAATTCCCCCCCGCCCCCCCCCCCCAAGATTCGGGGGGAGCTGCTTGCCTTGACTCGCTGCTTCTTGTGCTGGGGCTGGGCGTGGGGGGGGAGGCTCTCGGTATCCTCGTCCTCGTCGCTGTCCTCATCCTCAGGCGGGAAGGGGACCTGATCCAGGCCCCCCCGGCCCCCCCGCTCCTCCGTCTCCTTCCCAGCATTCCTGAGGGTGGGAAGCACTGCGTTGGAGATTGGGGGGGGAGGGGGGCAGCTAACCCCCAAAGCACCCAAAAAACCTCCCCGCCCTCCTAAGTCGGGTAGCAATGGATTTATAGGTGGGTGGTGGTATTCAGAGGGTACGTCCAGAGACTGGTGACCAGTGGTGTCCCTCAGGGGTCCCTCCTGGGATCAGCGCTGTTCAGCATCTTCATCAATGAATTTGTGGACAACACCAAGCCGTGTGGTGCGGTGACACGCCGGAGGGAGGGGATGCCATCCAGAGGGACCCGGAGAGGTGGGACCACGCCAGCCTCGTGAAGTTCAACCAGGCCAAGCGGGTCAGGGCAACCCCCAAGCACAAATCCAGGCTGGGAGGAGAATGGCTGGAGAGCAGCCCTGAGGAGAAGGACTTGGGGGTGTTGGTGGGTGAGAAGCTCCACACGAGCTGACAACGTGCGCTGGCAGCCCAGAAAGCCCCCCCCATCCCGGGCTGCATCCCCAGCAGCGTGGGCAGCAGGGCGAGGGGGGGGATTCCGCCCCTCTGCTCCGCTCGGGGGAGACCCCCCCGCAGTGCTGCCTCCAGCGCTGGGGCACCAACAGCAGAAGGACACGGAGCTGTGGGAGCGGGGCCGGAGGAGGCCCCGGAGATGCTGGGAGGGCTGGAGCCCCTCTGCTGTGAGGACAGGCTGAGAGAGCTGGGGGGGTTCAGCCTGGAGAAGAGAAGGCTCCGGGGAGACCTCGGAGCCCCTTCCAGTCCCTAAAGGGGCTCCAGGAGAGATGGGGAGGGACTCTGGAGCAGGGAGGGGAGCCATGGACGAGGGGGAATGGCTTCGAACTGAAAGAGGGGAGATTTGGGCGAGAGATCAGGAAGAAATTCCTTACTGCGAGGGTGGTGAGCCCCTGGCCCAGGTTGCCCAGAGAAGCTGTGGCTGCCCCATCCCTGGAGGGGTTCAAGGCCAGGTTGGAGGGGGCTTGGAGCAACCTGGGCTGGTGGGAGGTGTCCCTGCCCAGGGCAGGGGGTGGCACTGGGTGGTCCCTCAGGTCCCCTCCCACCCGAACCGCCCCAGCACCGCAGCTCTCACCTCTGGATCTGCTCCTCGATGCGCCGCACCAGCAGGGAGTCTGCGGGCGGGGGGCTGCTGGGGGCTGGGGGGGCCGGGGGACTGCGGCCCAGCAGGGAGCGGACGCGGCGCGACCGCATGTCCAGGATGGTGTCACTGTACCCCACCTCCTCCAGGTACCTGGGGGGAAGGACACAGGGAATGGGGGTGCTCAGGGCACCCCAAAACCACCCCCCTCCCCCGGGCACCTCACTCACTGCCGCAGCAGCTGCCGGCCCTCTTTCCAGGCCAGTGGGCCACCCTCCAGCGATGTCACCTCCGCGGGGCCGTTGGACACTGCGAGAGGACACTCTGGGGGGGGTCAGGCACCCCAAAACCCCCCCGTGTCACCCCCCTCCCCAGAGACGGGGACACTCACCTGGCTCCGTCCCCTCTGGTTTCTTCTCCCCTGGTGTCAGCTCGGTGCCAAATTTCAGCTTGTGGTACTTGGACCTGGAGGGAGCGGGACACACATGGATGACAGTGGCCCCAAAGTGAGGGGGGCTGGTGGCCCCCTGACACCAGGAGGGGACGGTGACCCCCAAAACGAACGGGGTGGGGGGGGGGGGAACGCTGAGTTTTGGGATGTCGCCCACCTCTCCTGTTTGAGGGCGTATTCCAGCATCTTGATGCGCCGTACCAGGTCCGTCTTGAGGTTCTCCTGCCCCTTGCGTTCACCCTGCAGAAAGGCCACCTGCGCCTGCGGGGACATGGTGACAGAGGACCCCCGGGCCACCGCCACCCCCTCCCCGGACACAAAAGCCGGGGAACAAGTGTGGGGGCTGCAGGGGGGACATTGGTTTTGGGTGGGATGGAGGGTGGGTGACACCAGGACAAGTGGGACAGGAGGTGGCAGCAGGGCCAGCCTGGGGTGTGACACGGATGGCCCCAGAGCTCGGTGCCAGCCCTCTAAGGGACATTGGTGACGGCCCCAGGAGTGACCGGTGGCTCCAGGAGCAGCGCCACTACTCCCAGGCTCTGTGATGGCCCTGGGACAGACATTGGTGGTCCCAGGAGGGACCCTGGTGGCCCCAGAGCTCAATGCCAGTCCTGGGACAGACACTGGTGGCCCCAGAGCTTGGTGCTAGTCTTGGGAGGGATGGTGGTGGCCCCAGGAGCAGGGACCAGGGGCTCGGTGACAGCGTGGCAGGGGGGGCAGGGGGGGAATGTCCCCAGAAGCAGGGAGGGGTAACACATCCCGGTGCTCCGGGATGCTCCCCATCCCCGTTATTTGGTCCGGGCATCCCCAATACCAGGGCGGGGGGGGTCCCCAATACCAGGGTGCGTGGGGGGGGGGGCCGTGATATTGGGGTGCAGGGGCTCCCCAGTACGGAGGCGCGGGGGGGGGGGTTCCCCATACTGGGGTGGGGGGTCCCTCATCCCAGGGGGAGACTCCCCAGTCCCGAGGTGCAGGGTGTTCCCCAATACCGGGGGTGGGGGGCTCCCTCCTACAGGGGGCGGAGGGTCTCCAATACCAAGGCATGGGGGAGCCGCAACACCGGATTGTGGGGGGACCCCAATATCGGGGCTTGGGGGGGGGTGTCCTGATCCAAGGGCTGGGAGATCCCCAATCCTGGGGGTCCCCGGTACCAGGGCTGGGGGCTCCTGATACTGGGGGATCCCCAATACTGGGGATGTGGGGTCCTGGGGCTGGGGGTCCCCAAAACCAGGGCTGAGGGGTCCCCAGTACCGGGGGGTCCCCAATATGGGGGCCGGCAGGTCCCGGCATGAAAGGGTCCCCAATACCGGAGGATCCCAAATATCGGGGCCGGGGGATCTCAAATACCGGGGTTTCCCCAATACGGAGGCCCCGGGGCCGGGGGTCTCCAATCCCGGGGGGGGTCTCCAATCCCGGGGCCGGGGGTCCACGGTTCCAGCTCCCCGCCCCCGCCCCGGTGCCGCCGGTGCCCGCCCCCCGCTCCCGCCGCCCGGCGGCCATTTCCTCCCAAGATGGCGGCGGCGGCGGCGGCCCCGGTAACCCCCGGCGGGGCCCGGCGGGGCGGGAGGGAGTCGAGGGGGATCCCGGAGGCGGCGCCGGTACCTGGAGCTCGGCCCGCTCCGCCTCCCAGCGCCCCTTCTCGGCCTCGAAGCGCGCCCACTCGTGCTGGATGAAGTGCAGGATGCCGGGCAGGCTCAGCCCGCCGCGGCCCGCCGGCTCGGGGCCGGGGCCGGGACCGGGGCCGGGGCCAGGGCCGGGGGGGGGCCCGGCGGGGGGCGGCTGGGCCCGCGCCGCCGCCGCCGCCCGCTCCGCCGCCATCACGGCTGCCACAAAGGGAGCCGCGGGGTGGCCGCCGCCGCCGCTTCCTGCCAGAAAGGGAGCCGGAAGCGGCGGGGCGGGGCCGGGCCGCCGTTGCCGCGGCAACAGCGCCCGCGGGCGGGACGGGGGGGGCACGGGGGGGTCGGGGGTGTGGGGGCTATAGGGGACGGGGCTATAGGGGATGGGGGTATAGGGGCTATAGGGGTTGGGGCTATAGGGGACGGGGCTATAGGGGATGGGGGTATAGGGGCTATAGGGGACGGGGCTATAGGGGATGGGGGTATAGAGGCTATAGGCGCTATAGGGGTTGGGGCTATAGGGGACGGGGCTATAGGGGATGGGGATATAGGGGCTATAGGGGCTATAGGGGACGGGGCTATAGGGGATGGGGGTATAGGAGTTATAGGGGCTATAGGGGTTGGGGCTATAGGGGATGGGGGTATAGGGGATGGGGATATAGGGGCTATAGGGGCTATAGGGGACGGGGCTATAGGGGATGGGGGTATAGGAGTTATAGGGGCTATAGGGGTTGGGGCTATAGGGGATGGGGGTATAGGAGTTATAGGGGCTATAGGGGTTGGGGCTATAGGGGATGGGGCTATAGGGGCTATAGGGGACGGGGCTATAGGGGCTATAGGGGCTATAGGGGTTGGGGCTATAGGGGAGGGGGCTATAGGGGCTATAGGGGACGGGTCTATAGGGGATGGGGGTATAGGAGTTATAGGGGCTATAGGGGTTGGGGCTATAGGGGACGGGGCTATAGGGGCTATAGGGGATGGGGCTATAGGGGATGGGGGTATAGGAGTTATAGGGGCTATAGGGGACAGGGCTATAGGGGCTGGGGAGGACATGGGGGCTATAGGAGAAGGGGCCTACAGGGGATAGGGAGGGACGAGCTATAGATGAGGGGTGGTAGGAGGGGATGGGGAGGCTATTTGGGATGGGGCCTATAGGACACGGGGGGCTATAGGGGGCTATGGGGCATGGTGGATCTATAGGGGATCGGGGCAATGGGGGGCTATAGGAGATGGGAGCTATAGGTGACAGAGGGCAATAGTGGGCTATGGGGGACAGGCCTTAGAGGACAGGGTTATGGGGGGACTATAGGGGACAGGGGGCATAGGGGAGAGAGGTATAGGGAATGGGGGATGGAGGGGAAGGGGTACAGGGCACCACGGGGAGGCTATAGGGTACGGGGTGGGCTGTAGGGAATGGGGCTATGGGGGCTATAGGGCAGGCTGGCATGGTTTGCTAAGGGAGGTATAGGGGATGGGGGGCGTTATGGGGGACTTGGCAAGGGCACGTATGGGGGCTATAGGGGTGTATAATGGGTGGGGGTGCAGAGGGGGTGTGGGGAAGCATGGAGACATATGGGGTGCGCATGAGTGGAGTTGGGGGAACGTATGGAAGTGTACAAAGGTACAGGGGGGGTATGGAAGGCTATAGGGGTGTATGGGGACGGGCGCAGGGTGGGCGTGGGGTGCGTGGGGGTGCCCAGGGTGTACATACGGGTGCAGGAGGTGGCGGGGGGGGGAGTATATGGGGATGTATAGGAGTCCACAGGGTGATATACAGGTGTACGGGAGGGCTGCAGAGGGGTGTCTGTGGGGGTGCAGAGGGGCATGTATGGGCTCTCCGGTCTGTATGGAGATCTATAGGGGACTGTACCAGGGCACACAGTGTAAAGCAGTGCGTGGGGTGTTGTATAGGGGCACACGAGGTACAGGAGCAGGTAGGGGTGCCCGGGGTGCATAGGGCTGTCTATAGGTGTGTACAGGGTGGGTAGAGATGTCTATAGGGGTGAGCAGTCAGGGCAGGGGGAGCGTGTAGGAGCGTATAGGGCTGTATACGCAGGTATATAGGGGTATATACACAGGTATGTAGGGGTGCATAGGCACGGGCGCAATGCCGTGTGTATATAGGTGCGCGTATGCGCGCACAGGTGTGGGTGTAGGTCTGCGTACGCGCATCTATATGCACGGGTGCCTATATCCGGGCGCACCTACGGGCCCTGTACGTCTATAGGTGCCCATCCCATTTATAGGCATGGCACCTATAAGTGCCCACAGCGACATACCCAGCGGCACCTGCAACCCACGTATATATAGGGGCTGCCCCTAAAGATGGGGAGAGGCATAGCCCCCCCATCGCGTTGCTATAGCAACCGGGGACGGCGTTGCCACGGCAACACATCCCCCATGGCTCCAGGCTCAGCTTGGGGGGGGGGGGGCGGGGGGATGCTCTTATTGGGGGGGGGGTTCATTAATTGGTCTCCCCATTAATGAGTCCCCTCGTTAATCAGTCCCTTTGTTAACACATCACCTCATTAACGAGCCCCCCTCATTAATGCCTCTTTCCCCCCCCCACAGTGCTGCCGCCGAGCCCCTGCTGAGACCGCCCCGCTCACCACACATGTGGCAGCACTGGTAGGACCCAGCCGGGGCCAGAGGTGGGGGGGGGAAAGGGAGGGGTTCATTAATTAATTAGCAAGGGAGACTAATGAGGAGGGCTCCCCCCAAGCCCCAGCATGCGGGTGACGCCGTGCCAGGCTGCCTTGGCAGGGGCCATCAGCCTCAACCTCCTCCTCCTCTTCTGCGCCTGGCGGGGGCCAGGGAGGTCACCCCCCTCCTGCCGCCCCCCCCGCGGCGTCCCTGGTGTCACCGTCCTCCTCCGGGACTTCGAGGACTTTGACAACGACCTGGCGGGGACGGCACGGTCCTTCGCCTCCTTGCCCGTCCCAGTGCTGGTGGCTGCCGAAGCGGCACCGTACCCACCGGTGCCATTACCGGCAGGGGTCCGGCTGCTGCCGCTGCGCCCCGTGGCTGACCGGCCCCCACCGCTGGCACACCCCGAGCTCCACGTCCGCACCCGCCACGTGGCCCTGGTCCCCGACGGCACCCGTGCGGTCCCCGGGCTGCTGGAACGCATGCGGGACACGCTGGAGCGAGGGCCCGGTGACACCCGGTTGGTGGCAGCGCCGGTGGGGTCGGTGCCGCTGCGGTGCCTGGAGCTGCAGTTGGAGCCGCGGGTCTGGACGGCGCGATACGGCACCGGCGCCCCGGGGGTCTGCCAGGCGGTGGAGGGCACGGCCGTGCTGCTGCTCCGCACCCGCGACCTCTTCGCTCTCCCCTTCCCCTTAGCACGGCCGGTGCCCACCGCCATCTTCGTCCAGGCGGTGTTGCGGGGCTGGGGGCTGCGGGTGGTGCCGGCAGCCTTCCCAGCGTCCCGCCGGCCCCCCGTCTCCCCCCACAACCACTGGAAAGCCGAAAACCTGGCAGAAAGCCGGCGGCGCCGGTTGATGCGGGATCTGGGCATCAAGCGGGAGGTGCTGGCAGACGGGCGGGAGCGCTGGTACGGCTGCGGCAAGGAGACGGCACGGTGTTTCGGCACTGTGCACGCCCGGACTCCCCAGTACCTGCTGGCTGGGCGCTGGACCCCCCCGTGCTGCCTCCGGGCCCTACGGGAAACTGCCCGGCACGTGGTTGGGGCACTGGAGGCCGCCGGGGTGCGGTACTGGTTAGAGGGGGGGTCGTTACTGGGAGCCGCCCGCCTTGGGGACATCATCCCCTGGGACTACGACGTGGATTTGGGAATCTACCAGGAGGACGTGGGGAAATGCCGGTGGCTGGCGGCGGCGGCGGCAGGGGAGCCGGTGGAGGACGCTGAGGGTTTCCTGTGGGAGAAGGCGGCAGAGGGAGACTTTTACCGCGTCCACTACAGCCGGAGCAACCGGTTACATGTGGACCTGTGGCCCTTCTACCCCCGCGGGGGGGTGATGACCAAGGACACGTGGCTGGGGCACCCCCAGGACGTGGAGTTTCCTGAAAGCTTCCTCCAGCCCCGGGTGCCGATGGCCTTCGCCGGCTTCACTGCCATGGCGCCCAACAACGCCCGCGCCTTCCTCGAGCTGAAGTTTGGGCCAGGAGCCATTGAGAACCCCGAGTACCCCAACCCTGACGTCAAGCGCTTGGGGCAGGACTGAGGGGGGCACCCTGTAGGGTGTCCCCCCCCTTCCACCGTTGACAATAAACCCTCCGGTGACGCCTGTGGGGCTTCTTTGTGCCAAAGCCCGCGGTGACACACACAGGGATCCCTGGTGTCCCTGTGCTATCCTGTGGGGGGGCGCTCTGGGCATCCCCTGGCCAGCCCCAGGATCCCCACTTCGCCCCAGGTGTCCCCCGTCCACCTTGGCAGTCCCTCGCTTGAGGGTCCCCAGGAGTCCCCCATCCATCCTTGGGGGTCCCTCTGTTACCCTGCCTGTCCTCGGACACTTTGGGGGTACCCTGAGCCACCCCCAGGCTCCCCAAGAGTCCCCCCATCCATCCTGTGGGCCCCATGCCATCCTGGGGGAGGGGGTCCCTCCAGGCCACCCCTGGCCAGCTCCGGGGTCCCCACTTAACCCCAGCGGTCTCCCATCCACCCTGGGGGTCCCCCCAGCCAGCCCCAGACCCCCCAGAGGGCTCCCATCCACCCTGGGGGTCCCCCCAGCCCCCCCAGAGGGGTCCTCGATCCACCCTGGGGGTCCCTGGGCCACCCTCAGTGCCCCCAGGAGTCCCCAGTGTACTCCAGAAGTTCCCCATCCACCCACCCATCCATCCTGGGGTCCCCCCCAGCCCACTCCTGGGGGTCCCTCTGCCACTCTACCTGTCCCAAGCCACCCCGGGGTACCCCCAGTAGTCCCTGGCCAGCCCCGAAATCCCCTGGGCCATCCCAAGGGTCCCTCGTCCACCCCCTTGCGGGGACAGGGCCACAGACAGAGGAGCGGGAGGGGGCTGGGGGGCACGCTGACCCCCGGCCCCACGCTGGCCCAGCCGAGCCCCCCACCCCCAGCGCAGCAAAGTCAGGGGGAATGGGACACGGCTTGTGCCCCCCCCCGCCGCCGCCTTTGTGCTGAAGCGGAGGCAGGTCTTCCTCCCCCGACCAGCGTGGGGGCCGCGGCACATCACAGCCACGTTTATTCACAACGCCACGACAGGGGACACGGAGGTGGGAGACACACATGACACTAAGAGCCCCGTGTCACCCCCCCGGGGGGTCCAACGAGGAGGAGGAGGGAGAGGAGGAAGGCTGGGGAGGAGGGGCTGGGGGCAGGGGGGGGGGGGTTTGGTCCCAGCTCACTCCAGCGACTGCAGCATCAGGAGCTGCTTGAGCACCTTGGTCTGGCTCGTCTCCCGGATCTCTCCGGCCAGGAACATCTCGTCCACCACCGTGTAGACCTGCAACCAGGCCCCAGCGGCATGAGGGGGGGTGGCCCCAAACCCCCGGGAGCCCCGCCTGGGGCCTCCCCCAGTACCCACCCCCTGGGGCAGGAGGGGACTCCCTGGACCCTCTTTCCTCACCTTGTAGAAGTTGAAGACCAAGTCGAGCTCGCAGACGTTGTGGAAATACTCATTGAGGACCTGGGGGGGGCGGGACAGGCAGGATGCAGCCGGGCGATAACGAGGGGATGTTCGTTAGGGCAGCCGCAGTAATTAAAAGCCAGGGGAGCAGGGGCCTGGGGGGGGTGGCGGCAGGGGGGGGTATTGCCTCACCTCCACGAAGTTGTGGATGGCTTCGAGGTAAGCCAGGTTGTTGTCGGTGACGTCCACGCAGATGCAGAAGTAAAGCCCCGCGTAGCGCCGGTAGATGATCTTGAAGTTGCGGAACTGGGAAGCGGAGGGGGGGGAAACATATAAAAAGGGGAACTGGGAGGAGCGGGGAGGGGGGGGAAAACATATAAAATGGGGGAACTGGGAGGAGCGGGACGCAGCCCAGCAGGGCCAGAAACCCGCAGCGCTCAGGCTCGAGGCTGATCCTGGCGCTCCAGACTCACCTCCTGGTCAGGAGGGGAAAAAAAAAAAAAAAAACCAAAAAAAAATGCAGGGGGGGCGGTGTGTAGATTTGGGGCGCAACTGGAGCGTTTTGGGGCCATTACCTCCACAAAATTGGTGTGTTTGGCATCGCGGACGGTGACAACAGCGTGGACCTCCTCGATAAGCTTCTGCTTCTCGTCGTCGTCGAACTGCATGTACCACTTGGCCAGGCGGGTCTTTCCCGCCCGGTTCTGGATCAGGATGAAGCGGATCTGTGCCGGGGGGGGTGGGGGTGCAAAATGGGGGGTTAGGGGGGGGCAGAGCAGGGGATCCCTACTCCCCTTCCCCTTTTTTGAGAGTATTTTGTGCCCCCCCCCCCCCAGTGTCTCTGTATAGGGACCCTATAAAGCGTCCATCCCGTCCCCGCCCCAGCTGCTCTACGCCATGGGGCACACCACTGCCCTGCTCTGCCCCCCAGGGCCTCCCCTGTAGGGTCGCTATAACGGGGCACACGATGCCTCGTCCCATCGGGCGCCACAACAGCCCTTCCCTATAGGGACACTAAAGGACGGTGCCCTATAGGAGCCCCTCCGGGCCACCCTGCCCCATGTGGGGGGCTCTAGTACCCCCGCCAAGGCCTTTCCTACAGGGGCAATGGGGGGGGGGGGGGGGCCAGGGCGGGGCTTCAGTACCACCCCCAAGCCAATCCCTATAGGGACACTATAACGCGGTGTCCCATAGGAGCCCCCCCAAGCCGTCCTGCCCCCTGGGGACCCCCAGTACCCCCCCCCCAAGCCCTTCCTTGTAGGGACACTGTAACGGGATGCCCTACAGGAGCCCCCCCCAAAGCTGCTCTGCCCCGGGGGGGCTCCAGGTGCCCCCCCCAAGCCCTTCCCTATAGGGACACTAAAACGGGATGCCCCATAGGAGTCCCCCCACCCCCCCTATGCCACTCCGCCCGCGGGACGCCGCAAACCCCCCTTCCCCCACGGCCTTCTCTCCCCGCCAGACCCCGTCGGAGGAGCCCCCAGCCCCTTGCCCGCAGGCCTCGGGCGAGCCGCCCCGTCTCCTCACCATGGCTGTCCCGTTCCCCCCCTCACGGCGGCGCTGCTTCGTCCCGCCCCGTCCCACCGGATATACGCTCCGGCCGCGGTGCACGCCGGGACACGTAGTTCCGGAGGGCGTGAGCAGCGCTGTTCAGATCGAACTACAATTCCCAGCGGTCTTCGCGCGCGCGCGGGGCATGCCGGGATATACACCCCCTTCCCCACCTCTCCGGGCGGCGCATGCGCCTTCCCGCCCCGCACGCCCCCCCTCCCGCCCCCGTGCGCGCGGGAGGAGGCGGAGGCGGAGGGAGGGGGAGGAGGAGGAGGAGGAGGAGGAGGAGGAGGGGGAGGAGGGGGAGAGGGAGGGGGAGGGCGAGGGGGAGGAAGGCAGGCGCCGCCGCCGCCATTACAGGCCGAGCCCGCCCCGGCGGCCCCGCCGCCCCCGCCCCGCCCGCCGCCCCCCGCCGCCGCCCCGAGGGGCGACATGGCGCCGCCGCCCGCCGCCCCCGGCCCGGCCCGCCGCCACGGTAAGGAGCGGTCCCGGGTATAGGGGGGGGGGGGTCCCCGGTCGGGAACAATGGGGCCGCCCCACCCCCGCCGGCCCACAGCTCTGGCGGGGGCGGCCTAAGGGGAGCGGGACCTCGGCGAGGAGATGGGTGGCTCATCCCGGGGCTGGGGGGGTCCTCCCCTTGAGGGGTCCGCGGGGGGAGGCACCCCCCCGGTAAGGGGAGGGGCGACCCCCCCCATCCTGAAGGGGAGACCCTCTGGGGAGGGGAGTCCCCCCTCCCCTTAATGGGAGGGGTCCTGGGAGGGCAGACACCCCCCCCTTGAGGAGAGAACAGACGCCCCCCCCACTCCCCCCCTTAATGGAAGGGATGCAGGGAGGGGAGACCCCCCCTCCCCATCCTTTAGGGGGGAACCTCTGGGGAGGGGAGACATCCCCCCCCCTCCAGTTTTAGGGGAGGGGTCCTGGCAGGGGAGACCCCCCCCCTCCCCTTAATGGGAGGGGAGACCCCCCCCCCTTTAGAAGAGAGGAGACACCCCCCCTTGATGGGAGGGGACCTGGGGAAGGGAGACACCCCCCCCCACCATCCTTGAGGGGAGGAGGTAGGGGAGACACCCCACTCCCCCCCCCGCCTCCCCTTACGGGCAAGGTGACCCCCCCACCCCAGGCTGAGGGAAGGGGAGATCCCTTGGGGGGGGCTGCCCCCCCCAAGTTAGGGGGGAGGAGGGGAGACTCCCCCCCCGAATGGATCAGCGACCCCCCACCAGTAAGGGGTTGACGGGACTGCAGCCCCCCACAGCGTTAAGAGCTTGGGGAGCTTCTCCCCCCAGCCCCAAGGACTCCCCTTTGGGGGGGGGGGGCTGCTGCCCCACTTTGGGGGGGTGCAATCACCCTGTCTCCCCATTTGGGGGAGGGGAGGCAGACATCAGCCCCCGCCTCCCCCAGATTTGTGGCCCTGCGAAGGGGTTCCATGGAGGGGGCTGTGGCTTGGGGGGCCCCCACACATCGGGCATGGCTTCTCCCCTCCTCAGCCCGCCCCAGAGCGTGGGGCAAGCCCGTATCCCCCTCCCCCTAAGAAAAAGGGGGGTGGATATCCCCTCCCTGCACCCACAGTCTGGTTTTTGGGGTGTGCAGCCTTTTCAGGGTGTCCCCCCTGCTCTTCTTGAGGGGGGGGGGGGTGTCTCCAGCATCCACCTTTTTGGGTGGCAAACACACACACCCCCACACCCCCAATTTCATTTTTTCCGTCCTGTTTCCAAAATCTTGTTCCGCCAACCCGCGTTCCTCCAGTTTTTCCAGCACCGGCAGCGACCCCCCCACACACACACCCGGCTCCAAGACGGGGTTGGAGTCCCACCGGTGCCGGTCGGAGCGAAGCCGTGGATGCGGCGATACCCACCGGCAATTAAAAAAGCGCCTTTTGATTTGGTAATAAATTGACGGCGCCGGCTGTGGGCCGGGGAAACGGTTAAGGCGTTCGCTGGGAGATTAAGCTTCACACAATGATTCTTTATATTTGGGGTTTTTAACGGAAATGGGGGCTTTGATTTCTCGATAGTGATTTTTGGTTGGTGTTTTTTTTTTTTCTTCCTTTCCCCCCCCCACCCCCCTTCAGGAGCTGCTGTATCCGCACGAGCCGCTGGTAATTGGTGTTTAAATCCGCAGAGATAAAGACGGGCCTGACGCGTGCTCGGGCCGGCTGGTGATGTAATTTTTAATGGCCTGAATTCATTGATTTCTGCTTTCTCCCCGCCGACCGGGGCCAGATTTGAGAAATGGCTTGATTTTTAAAACAAAAATCCCAAAAAGGTGCTGAGCTGGGCGCCGAGGCTGTGCCACGGAGGATGCCTGCTCCTGTGCTGGGGCTCCTGCCGCTTGCCTTATTCCTTCCCGATTTGGGGAAGCTTAATTAGGGTAACACACTTTGTCAGGCTTTTGGTGGCACTTGGGAAAATAAATTTAAATTCTTTTTTTCTTTTTTTCTTTTTTTTTTTTTTTTATATCCCTCCCCTTTCTCTGTCCACGTTCCTGGGTGTTTTGGGGCAGTACCGCTCGCCTCCGAATTTCAGGGAGCTTCAGTTTTCCCTTCGCCACCTTAAAAAAAAAAAAAAAAGGTCTGTTGTGATTCTGAGCTGTGTGAAACGTCTGATTTTAGGACTTTCCTTGCTCGGGCATCTCCTCGTCCTGATTCGGGAGGACGGGATTCAGGGAGTGGCATCTTTGCCAGAGCGTGGTGCCAGCAGCATCTCCCGGAGAGGGTCGGTGTCTGCGCTCCGGCTCTCCCTTCCTCTCCCACACCCGCATTGCTCTTCTGGGGTTTTTTTCAGTCTTTTTTTTTTTTTTCTGTCTTCCCCCCCCCCGCCCCTTCTTGCCCAGCCGGCCTCGGTTCCCACCCTGTGTCTCCCCATCCACGTCTGCTCATTGGGTGGGTTTTCCCCCCACGCTTGCGGCATCGCCTGTCCTGAGGCATCAGCAAATGGTGATTTTTTTTATTTTTTTTAATTTTTTTTTTTTTTTTGCAGAGGTTTGGGCTTTACCTGGCTCCGAGGTAGTTCTGGGGATATCGGTTTGGAAGCTTGTCCTCTCTGGAGCAGCGTGACACGATTGCGAGCATCTCGTAGAGGTCCGTGTTTTCACATGGGACTTAACACAGAAAATTTTCTGCCGTCCCCCCAAACCACGGTGGGTTTTCTTGGTGCCAGTGGGAGAGGAGCTGGTCCGCTCTGGAGCCAGGCGTTTGGCTTGGGAGCGTCCGGCGGGGCTGTAAAACCCTACGGAAAGACACTCGATAAGATAAAAGCTGAAATCCATCCCTCCTGGCGGCCGCATCTTCCCTCCCTGACTCCGAACTCCAGTGAAAGCAGGAAAATCAGGGTAGGTGCGTGCCAGGGTTCATGCCCGTGGCTGTCTGACAGCCCTGGGGTGACAGCAACCCCCATTTTGGGGTGAATTGGCTTAGTTCAGGTGGGTGAGCGGTCGGGGCAGCGAGGTCTGTTCGTTTTTCTGAAGGAAAATGGATTTATTGCGATTGCAGTTGGGAACTGGGTAAAAAAAGCGGGTTTTATGGTGACGCGTGGTTTCGGTGTGGCGGTTGCGGGAGGTGATGCTTGCGTTCACGCGGGGTTTGAAGCCTAATTAGTCATCTTCTAGCCACTTAATTGGTGCACACCAGCGCTTGGCCAGCCAGGCTGGGACTCAACAGTTGGTCTTTGCTCCTTTACTGAGGGATCTCTATGACTTTGACATCCTTTGGCCTCATCTTTGCTGACTCATTTGGATGTTGCCCCAGTTTATTTTCCTTGAACATGAGTTTTGAGTTTGCTGGCCGGCAGGGCAGGGTGATTAACGCTCCGGTACCTTCTCAAGTGAGGTGGCTGTTGGCGGAGCTGTTAACCGCTCGGGTTGGGTGGGACGGACGGCTCCATCCCTGCTGCGGAGGTGTTTCTGGTTGGGTTTTGCCCTGGTTGGGTTGAAGGCCTCTGGGGCTGTTGGTGGCAACACCCCGGGGAAGGGCTTCGGTTGATCCATAAATATAGATATATATAAATGTCTGCGTGCGTAGGTTGATGGCGCAATGTCCAACTGGAGATCAACAACGAGTGCTGTCCCTCAGGGGTCCGTACTGGGACCAGTACTGTTCAATACCTTCATCAGTGACCTAGAGAGTGAGATTGCAAATGACGGCGAGCTGAGTGGTGCCGTTGGTACCCTCAAGGTAAGAGCTGCCGCCCGGAGGCACCTGCAGACCTTGGCCAACGGGAACCTTGTGAGGTTCAACAAGGTCCCGCAGCTGGCTGGGGGCAACCGCCGTCCCAACGCAGGCTGGAGGAGGGAGGAAGGGAGGGATGGAGAGCAGCCCTGCCGAGAAGGATGTGGGGACGCTGGTGGGTGGCACATGGGCGCCGGGAACTGGCACCGTGCGCTCGTGGCCCAGGAAGCCAAGCGTCTCCTGGGCTGCAGGTCGAGGGAGGGGATTCTCCCCCTCTGCTCCGGTGAGACCCCCCCCTGCATCCAGCTCTGGGGTCCCCGGCACAAGCCGGGCGCGGACCTGCTCGTGTGGGTCCAGAGGAGGCCACGGGGACGGTCTGAAGGCTTGGAGCAGCTCTGCTGTGGGGAGAGGCTGAGGGAGCTGGGGCTGCTCAGCCTGGAGAGGAGATGGAGACCTCGCTGCGGCCATTCGGTGCCTAACGGGGTGTAGGAAAGATGGAGAGAGACTTTGAGCGGGGGCTGCGGTGACAGGACGAGGGGCAACGGCTTGAAACCACCAGAGGAAGGGTTCGGTTGGACGCGAGGAAGGCATTTTTTGCGATGAGGGGGGTGAGCCCCTGGCCCGGGCTGCCCGGAGAGGCTGTGGCTGCCCCATCGTGGGAAGCGTTGAAGGCCAGGTTGGAGGGGCCTTGGAGCAACCCGGGCTGGTGGGAGGTGTCCCTGCCCAGGGCAGGGGGTGGCACTGGGTGGCCTTTGAAGGTCCCTTTGGCCCAAACTGTTCCGTGATTCTCTCTCTGTAGGTACACACACGCGCGTGTACATACGTACATATAGGTGTGTACGCGTAGCCCTGCAGTCCGAGCCCTCGTGAAGCCGTTGGTGGAGCCGACGACTCAACCCAAGACCACCTTTCTAACAACCGATCTCAGGGCTGGTCCCTCCCCTTCTCCTGCCAGGAGTGCCGCTGGAGGAGCCGGCCTTGGCCGGGGAAGGGGGTTGCAGCCACGCTGGGGCGTCTGCTTGTTTGTGAAGGCCCTTCGTTAGGGGAGAAGCTCGCTCTTTTGCAGGCTGTGTGCTTTCACTGGGGCGCTGGATGAGTCCCCGCGGGGAGCTTGTGCCTTGTCACCCATCACTCCTTCCTGCCTGTCCGGGGAGAGCCAGTGAAAGAACAGGTCTGTCTCCGCAGCTGGCACGCCGAAAAATACCCCAAAACAAGCCCCGTAAGGGGGTCGGCGAGAGCTGCCCGGCGCTTCGTTGGCAGTGAGAGCTGCAGGAGGGGAAGGTGTGAGCCCAGACGATGGTGGTCCCCAGCACTGCGCATCCCTTTCCCCGTCCTGGCAGCACTTGACCTTCGCCTTTTGTCTCAGGGTTACTGGATTGTCATTAAAGCCTTTTGTGAGTTACAGTGTGCCGTGTTGAAGGTGGCATTGGGGCAACTTTTAAATACCTAGAGGAGAAGAAATGGCACTTTAGATGGAGATTTATTCCCCCCCCTCCCCCCAGCTCTGTTGTTTTGCTGGGGATAACTGCCTAGGGTATTTATCTTGCGATGGATAAATAGCAGTTTATTGGAAAGGGGTTGGAGCCTCAAGGTGTGTTTATTTTTGCTTAATGTTATCCTGGACTCGGATGCACTCCGCCATGGTGCGAGATGCTCCCGGGGTGCCACCTCGTTGCTGAAAATCCTTTGCCCGCTCGTTGCGAGACGCTGTTTAACCACCGTCTTTATGTCCCCTCCCGCCCCTTTTCCTTTTAGTTGGAGGGACGTGGTGGCCCTGCTGGGGAGAGCGTGCCCCAGCTGCTTGGCTCCCAGCCAGGTATTTACACCCTTTTAAGCTGTCAGATTGTTTTGCGGCGCTTCGATGCCACCGCGGCCGGGCTTGCTGAAATGCCGGAGGTGAGCACGGCTGGCTCCGAGCTACCTGAATCAGTTGCCATGGGGTGGGATTGTGCCGCGTGCCTTCCCCGGAGGAGGGAATGCCGAATGCGGTCCTCCCGTTTTTAAGGTTCACAGGTTGGGTTGGGGGATGTTTTGTTTTTTGGGTTTTTTTTGTTGTTGTTTTTTTTTTAAAGCTTAGAGCAAGTTCAGGTATGCTGCACGCGGAGGACTGAGTGACTGTAGGTTTAGCGTCCGCCGCGCCGGGTCGTTTAACGGGCAGCCAGGGAGGTGCAGAGCTGGAGGAGCAGCAGCATCTCTAGGGGACCCCGTCACTGGGCAGTTTTTTTGGCTAATACCCCCAGAAAAGAGCACACTGGAGGTGCCCCATGTCCCCGCAAGGCGCTGAGGGGCTGCCAGTTCTTTTCCTCTCTGCCTAGCCCGCCTTCTAACGTAGAGCCTTAGCTTATTTAATTTAAAACGGGTGGGCTAAACTTAAAAATGCAGACTTCAGAGGGGCTCTGGGTGAAGGACCGTGGTGGGCTGCGGTCCAGCTCTGCAAACAAGGTGCAGGCGAGGACGGAGCTTTGTCTCCTTAAACCCTTTGCACCCTGGGTTTAAATTTCCCCCGGTTTCCCAGCGGGAATGCCGGTTCTGCCGTTATTTCAGCCTGTGGCTTCATGCCGTGCGGAGCGCTTGGTGCCCCCGGCTGCCTGTGGCAGTGAGTCGAGGAGGAAGAGGATGCCATCGACCTGGGGAGAGCTGCAACACGCGGGTCATTCCCCTTAAATAAATGACGAGCGTCTGTGCTGCCGCTGGGTCCCCTGCCCTTGGGGTTTTTTTTAGTCAAAAGCCGGAGTTTTTCCTCCCGCAGCACCCACCGGGGCCTTCGTGACCCTGGTGAGCACCGCAAAGAGCACGAAGAAAGCTTTGTCTCTGGGTTAATAGCGTTTGGGAAGCTGTTTAATTGAACGTCCTATTAATTCTGGGGCTGTTGCGACACAGGCACGCAGCGAGCGCCGGGGACTGGCCCGGGAAGCCGGGTTCAGCGCCAGCAGCCGCCCAGGCTTATCGGCAGCAGGGATTGCGTGAGCTGTCGTCGCTGGTGGCGCCGGTTGTACCCAGGTTTCAGGTATCTGGGGGTGGAAAATACCTTCTTGTTTGGTTTTTTGTTTGTGTTTGATTTTTTTTTTCCTTGTCTTTGGGTCTGCTGCCAGCTTCTTAAGAGGAAACAAGAACTGAATTCCCCCAACTTTGCTGGGAATTAACAGAGCGGGTCCCTTCTTCTTCCTGGTCCTCCCAGCTGGACTTTGTGTTGTAAATGAGTAACTCCTGACTCAGGGATTTAGGGGCGAAAACGAAAGCCAGCGCCGTTTGACACCGGGTTTCCCCTTGCTGCGCCCCAAGTAGAGGAGAAAGGACATCACTTTGCTAGGCTGAGTGGAACAGGGGGCTGAGGACGCGCAGACGTGAGTGTGGGGGCACCCAAAAGCCTTCCGCGGGGTGGGTGCCATGCTTTCCGTGGCTCACGGGTCTGGATCTGGGGGTAGGTTCCTTATCCCGACGCCAGGCTGATCCCTCCAGCTGCTTTCCCAGCGCGAGCAGAAAAAACACGGTGGAAATGGGTAGGATCCCGTGCGCCCAGCCAGGACGGATCCCACCGCACGTCCCAGCGCTCCCCCGAAACCTGCTCTTCTGCCGCTGCGCTTCTGAAACCTCGCATCTTTTCTTCATGCCGAATTTTAAAGGTATGAAGCTGACCCGCAGGAGGAAGCCGGGGGAATGACTCTCAGGAGTCGCATAGGATGCGCGGTGATTTTTTTTTTTTAACTACTCTATCCACACCTAATTTCTATAATTTTGTTGTGGAAACCCCGCCCGCGGTGTACTCAGATGTCCCAGTCTGTTGCTTTTGGCCAGCATGGGAAACACTGGTGCAAGCGACTGCGAGCAGGACTAAAAGCGACGGTGCGAAGCCAAAGGAGCTGCCTCCGCTGGAATTCGCTTTTTGCTCCCAAAATCTGTTCGTGGAAACGCTTTGCAGCCGTATGCGCCTGGAGTTTTGACAACGGAGGAGAAAAAGGCAGCTTCTCCACCACGCAAAGAGAACAGAAAACCTGAATTTCTTCAAATTCGTCAGAAATTCACTGGATGATGCTGTCGCCCGGCCTAAGCGACATCCTGCAATTTGTTAATAAATTGCCTGCTTTGCGCTGAGGATTAACGCGGGGAACAGCGCAGGATCCTCTGTGCCGGCCCTTCCTTCCCCTTGTTGGATGCTCGGTACGTCGTTGCCTTTGCTTGTTGCAGGTTTGGTCTCAGGAATCAGCAGCCCCGCAGCTCCAGGGGGGGTTTATTTTTTGCAGAAAATTGGGGAAAGTGATTTTACGTCCGCGAGATGGCCGGGCACGGCCGGGAAGGCGCTTTGTTGTGCCGTCTGACCAAGGATAGCCCATCTGTTGCACGAGATTAAGCGTTTCGGACCCAGATGGTTAAAAGCTTAAATCGACCTTTGCAAAGATCCAAACGACCCATTTCGGAGACTTTCCTCGACCGAGACGCGGTGAGAAAACAGACAACCCAGAGGGAATCCCTGTGTCCTGGTGCCTGTGCAGTGTTCCCAGCTGCCGCGGCAGTCGGGCCGGTCACACAAACCAGTTAAAACGGCGCCCAGGGTAAGCCAGGCCCGCTGGTGTCTTGCCAGGGTGCAGGCTCGTCCTCCGAAATGGGGAGAAACTGCAAGGATTGAGGAAAAATGCGTGAGGAAGAGCGGTGTTCCTGGCAGAGCAGCAGCAGAAGCCGTGCAAGCAGCCCTGAGCCCCGGCCAGCCTCCCGGGGAGTAACTGCGTTCCTTCAAATTGAGCGATGAGTAATTATTTGAAGTAATTAAAGGTTTGACAGCGGCTCAGCAGCATAGTTTACATTGCACCGGTGCTGCGGCTGGTACGCCCTTTTACCTGCAGGAGTCTCACCTTGAGGGGTGACACGCGTGGCCGATAAGGGACGTTCCCGCGGGAAATAAAGCGTCTGTGGAAGATCCAAGGGTTTGCAGACATGAAATGCCCAAACTCCTCGCATTTAAGCACAAACACCCACTACTTCTTCATGGCCTTTGGATCACGTAACCCGGTGACCCGGCTGACGTGGGTGACCTCGTGGAGGGATGAAACGAGGGGGTTGGTTTTTTTTTTTGAGATCAAACGAACACGAGGGTAGGTTTCTGAAAGCAAAGCGCCCGACAGCATGGCAGGTTTGCAGCAGCCTTTGTCTGTCGTGTGATTCAGCCCAACTGGGGAACTGGTAGAACTGCACCATCCAGACATCAAAGCGGAGGAGACGTTGTGGAAGGCCGTGCTCCTTGGGTTGTTCCAGCGACCCACGGTGTCAGCTGCACGCGAGTTAATTTTGATTTTGCCTTAAGCCGAAAACTCTTCCGCTGTCGGATTGTAAAGCAAATGATCTCAACGGCCGTGTTTCATGGAATTGCAGAAGGTTTTGGCTTGATGGGACCTTCAAAGGTCATCCAGTCCTGCTCTCCTGCCATGGGCAGGAGCATCTTCCACTAGATCAGGTTGCTCAAAGCCCCATCCGTAGAGTTGTAGAAGGGTTTGGGTTGAAAGGGACCTTCAAAGATCCATGGGCAGGGACACCTCCCACCAGACCAGGTTGCTGCAAGCCCCGTCCAGCCTGGCCTTGAACCCCTCCAGGGATGGGGCAGCCACGGCTTCTCTGGGCAACCTGGGCCAGGGGCTCAGCGCCCTCGTGGTTTCAAGAGCAGAAATTAGGATCACCTCTCCCTTGAGCGCTGCTCCCTCTGGGAGGAATTCCTTCTATCAGCTGATGTTGGGGGCATGTTGGGCGCCTCTTCAAAGCGTTTTTTCTTTTTTGAACTGTTCCGATGCTATTAGACTCCCGTCTGCCTGCGAGGAGCGAAGGGGTAATCCTCCCGGTAGACCCAGTACCGGGTGTTAAGCCTGCGCTACGCTTGATCTTCAGTCCAAAGGCAAAGAAAAGACAGGAGGGTTTGTTTCACTCGCTCTTTTCAGCGTTGAATTGGGAACGCCCGTGAAGGGAGCCCTCTCCCACCGGCCCCGCCGGGGGTCCCCCTGTCTCTTCCCTCCGCTGCTGACCCGTTTTTCTTGCTCCCAGCCCGGAGAGGGGCAGACCCTGACCTTGATCTGCCTTGGCGATGCGGTCGCCTTGTGGTTTGCGCTCACAAACCACTTGCCGCGACGATGGGGAAGCTGCGCCCGCTGCGGTTCGTGCCGGGCCGGATGCTGCGGCGGGTGCCTCTTCGCCGCCGCCGGTATTTCCCTGGCCTTGGCGCCAGCGTTCAAGTGCAAGGCGTATAAAATGGTAGGGGCGGAATTGGGTCCGTTTGGGGTTCCTGAGCTGAAATGCCGATGGCTGTTTCTCTTTTCTCCTAGGGGGAGACGTCGGCCGTCCGACAACAGGGACCGGCAAGAACTGAAGCGCCGCTGGTACGTAAAGGATGGGAACGACGAACTTCATTGCCCCGGCACCCTGCCTGGCTTGAGAACTGTCACCCCGCCTTCCACCGAGCTCCCGAGTCGCGGCGAGTGCCGGCAACACTGATCCTCTCGGAAGCGGTTGACTGGGACAGGATGTGTGGACGATGATGATGGCAAGAAAGCAAGATGTCCGCATTCCCACCTATAACATTAGCGTGGTGGGATTGTCTGGGACGGAGAAGGAGAAGGGGCAGTGCGGCATTGGGAAATCATGCCTTTGCAACCGGTTTGTACGGCCCAGCGCGGATGAGTTCCACTTGGACCACACTTCGGTTCTCAGCACCAGTGACTTTGGGGGGAGGGTGGTCAATAATGACCACTTCCTCTACTGGGGGGAAGTCGTGCGTTCCCTGGAGGACTGCGTCGAATGTAAAATGCATGTTGTGGAGCAGACGGAGTTTATCGATGACCAGACCTTTCAGCCTCACCGCAGCACGGCCCTGCAGCCCTATATCAAGAGGGCTGCCGCGACCAAACTGGCGTCGGCTGAAAAGCTCATGTACTTTTGCACTGATCAGCTCGGGCTGGAACAGGACTTTGAACAAAAACAGATGCCGGATGGAAAGCTGCTGGTAGATGGCTTTCTTCTCTGCATTGATGTCAGCAGGGGTATGAACAGGAACTTTGATGATCAGCTCAAATTCGTTTCAAATCTTTACAATCAACTAGCAAAAACAAAAAAGCCCATCGTGGTGGTCCTGACGAAGTGCGACGAAGGCGTGGAGCGGTACATTAGGGATGCACATACTTTTGCCTTAAGCAAAAAGAACCTCCAGGTGGTGGAGACGTCGGCTAGATCCAATGTGAACATTGACTTGGCTTTCAGCACCTTAGTGCAGCTGATTGATAAAAGCCGGGGAAAGACTAAAATCATCCCCTACTTCGAAGCTTTGAAAC
Organism: Larus michahellis; assembly: GCF_964199755.1. Taxonomy (NCBI): domain Eukaryota; kingdom Metazoa; phylum Chordata; class Aves; order Charadriiformes; family Laridae; genus Larus; species Larus michahellis. The sequence goes on from NC_133921.1 coordinate 1,975,169, forward strand.
AGCAAAGTCAACAGATAGCTGCTGCTAAAGACAAGTATGAGTGGCTGGTCAGCCGCATCGTCAAAAACCACAACGAGACGTGGTCGAACGTGAACCGCAAGATGCAGTCCTCTCCAGAGTATCAGGATTACGTCTACCTGGAAGGAACGCAGAAAGCCAAAAAGCTGTTTCTGCAGCACGTCCACCGCCTCAAGCAGGAGCACATAGAGCGCCGGCGGAAGATGTATCTCGCCATGCTTCCTCAAGCATTTGAAGCCCTCATCCCAGACCTGGATGAAATAGATCACCTGAGCCGCGTGAAAGTGGAGAAGCTCTTGGAGACAAAGCCGGACTTTCTGAAATGGTTCATTGTCCTGGAAGAGACGCCCTGGGATGCTACGAGCCACATTGACAACATGGAGAATGAGCGCATTCCCTTCGACCTGATGGAGACCCAGCCCGCCGAGCAACTTTACGAAGCTCATTTAGAAAAGCTGAGGAACGAGAGGAAAAGGGCAGAAATGAGAAGAGCTTTCAAAGAAAACTTGGAGACTTCCCCGTTCATCACGCCTGGGAAGCCCTGGGAGGAAGCGCGCAGTTTCATTATGAACGAGGATTTTTACATGTGGCTGGAGGAGTCTATCTATATGGATATCTACAGCAAGCACCAAAAACAGATTATAGAAAAGGCAAAGGAGGAGTTTCAGGAGCTGCTCTTGGAGTACTCCGAGCTGTTTTACGAACTGGAGCTCGACGCGAAACCCAGCAAGGAGAAAATGGGCGTCATTCAGGATGTCTTGGGTGAAGAGCAAAGGTTCAAAGCTCTGCAGAAGCTGCAGGCTGAGCGGGATGCCCTGATTTTGAAGCACATCCACTTCGTGTACCACCCAACAAAGGAAACGTGTCCCAGCTGCCCGGTTTGCGTAGACTCTAAAATTGAGCACCTGATCAGCTCCCGCTTCATCAGGCCCTCCGAACGCAACCAGAAGAACTTGCTTTCGGACTCCAACATCGACAGGATCAATCTGGTGATCCTCGGCAAGGACGGTTTGGCGCGCGAGCTGGCCAATGAGATCCGGGCGCTCTGCACCAACGACGACAAGTACGTGATTGAAGGTAAGATGTACGAGCTGTCCCTGAGGCCGATCGAGGGCAACGTCCGGCTTCCCGTTAACTCTTTCCAGACACCCACCTTTCAGCCTCACGGTTGTCTCTGCCTTTACAACTCAAAGGAGTCGCTGTCCTACGTGGTGGAAAGCATCGAAAAGAGCAGAGAGTCGACCATCGGCAGGAGGGATAATCACTTGGTTCATCTTCCTCTGACGCTCATCCTCGTTAACAAGAGGGGGGACACCAGTGGCGAGACACTACACAGCTTGATACAGCAGGGACAGCAGATCGCCAGCAAGCTGCAGTGCGTCTTTCTAGACCCTGCGTCTGCTGGCATTGGGTACGGCCGTAACATCAACGAGAAGCAGATCAGCCAGGTTTTGAAGGGGCTGCTGGACTCGAAACGCAACTTAAACCTCGTCAGCTCGACCTCCAGCATCAAAGACCTGGCGGATGTCGACCTTCGGATCGTCATGTGCTTGATGTGTGGAGATCCCTTCAACGCAGATGACATCCTCTTACCCATCCTGCAGTCCCAGACCTATAGACCTTCGCAGTGCGGCAGCAGCAGCTCCGTCCTCCTTGAGTTGTCCATCGGGCCGCACAAGAGGCGCATGGAGCTCTCCCTCCTTTCCTACCATTCCTCCTTTAGCATTCGGAAAAGCCGGCTCGTCCACGGATACATCGTCTTTTACTCAGCGAAACGCAAGGCGTCCCTGGCCATGCTACGTGCCTTTCTCTGCGAGGTGCAGGATATCATCCCCATACAGGTCGTGGCGCTCACGGACGGCTCCATAGACATCCTGGACAACGACTTGAGCAGAGAGCAGCTCACCGAGGGCGAGGAGATCGCCCAGGAGATCGACGGCAAGTTCACCACAATACCTTGTAGCCAGCCACAGCACAAGCTGGAGATCTTCCACTCGTTTTTTAAGGACGTGGTGGAGAAAAAAAACATCATTGAAGCAACCCACATGTACGACAACGTGGCCGAAGCCTGCAGCACGACGGAGGAGGTGTTCAACTCGCCTCGAGCGGGCTCCCCTCTCTGCAACTCCAACCTGCAGGATTCGGAGGAGGACGTCGAGCCCCCCACCTACAGCCCCTTCCGAGAGGACACCTCCATGCCCGCCCTGCCCAAAGACCACTCGAAGCTTTCCATGGAGCTGGAGGGGAACGACAGCTTGTCTTTCATTTCTGTCATGAGCACTTTTGAAAGCAAGCTGAACAACAAAGTACCTCCTCCAGTGAAACCAAAGCCCCCTGTGCATTATGAAATCACGAAGGGGGACCTGTCGTATTTGGAGCAGGGGCATCGGGACGGGCAGAGGAAGTCCGTGTCTTCTAGTAGCTGGTTGCCCGCCGACTGCTTCGATCCTTCCGATTACGCCGAGCCAATGGATGCCGTGGTCAAACCCAGAAACGAGGAGGAGAACATTTACTCCGTGCCTCACGACAGCACCCAGGGCAAGATCATCACCATCCGAAACATTAACAAAACCCAGTCGAACGGCAGCGGCAACGGCTCGGACAGCGAGATGGACACCAGCTCCCTGGAGCGGGGCCGCAAGGTGTCGGTCGTTAGCAAGCCTGTGCTCTATCGGACGCGCTGCACGAGGCTGGGCAGGTTTGCGAGCTACCGAACCAGCTTCAGCGTTGGGAGCGATGACGAGCTGGGACCCATTCGTAAGAAAGAGGAAGACCAGACTTCCCAAGGGTATAAAGGTGATAACGCCGCTATCCCCTACGAAACGGCCGATGGGGAAGATCCGAGGAGGAGGAACATCCTGCGCAGCCTGAGGAGGACGACGAAGGTAGGCTGGTGCTTTCTGGTGGGATTCACGGGGTGGAGGTCGGGACCTAAGGCCAGGCGTAAAGCCTGCACGAGGGCGGGAGCCCTCGCCGTCACGTTCGCGGTGTGTTTTTCACGTATTTACTGTTCGTCTGGGGAGTAGAGTGAGTGCAGAATCTCTTCGTTTTATTTTTTTAATTCTGCGTTAACTCGCCGCTGGCACAGACCGCGTGAACTTGCAGTCCCCGTGCCAAAATCACCTCTGTCATTTTTACCGTGGGCGTTCAGCTCTTGACGACTTTGTCCTCGCGATGAGCTTCGGAGAAAGTTTGTTTTGTGCTCGTCAGTTAGGCGTTTCGAGGTACAGTTAACCCAAAATGTGGGTGCTTTCAAACACGGCCTCCAGCTGCCTCGTAAATTCTCTTTAACGTGGATGAACGTAGTGAGGTCACTACTGTCGGCATAGCGTGATTTAAAGAAACAGGGCGAAGCTCGAGGTATTCGCCCGGAGAAGGTGCTGTGAAGTTGAGGAAACATCTAAGTGGTCTGTGCCGCTCTTGGGTGGCTCTTCTCTAGAGGCGTCACGCTGCCGCACCACTACAAAACCAGCCTTAAATCCACCTGGATTCGCCGCTGCTCTCTGGCGTGATGTCGGATCCGCTCTCTAGCGAGCGAAAACGGTGCGAAGCGCTGCGTGGTTGAGTCGTCTTTGGACTTCTTGGCCAAAGGAGGGTGTGCCAAAGGCCAGCCTTCGCGCCCGGTGGTCGGTGTGCGGACGGCCGACGGTCGGCTGCCAAAACCGCAGAGCCCGGAGCGCGTTGTTGGGCTGGCGGTGGGCGTTCTGCCCGCTCTGGGCCGTGGTGGCCGTCTCGGCTCTGGCGTGTGGGTGGCGATGGAGAAGCCAAGTCGTGCTCGCGTGGTCCGTGGGAACGGAAACGCCCGGCGCTGCCACGGGACACGCACAACCCCCCCCCAGTACAGAAACGTACCGTACGCGCGTATACGTCCACAGATGCAAATGTCGTATATGTGCAGATATATCATACATGCGGCATACACACAGGCACGTGTGCGTCACACGCCGATGTTAAACATACACGCCTCCTGCATGTTAAACACACGTACCCACGGCTGTCGCCTACGTGCGTCGCACACACGGGCCTATACACGGGCCGTCTTCAGCTGGAGCAGGGTGTGCACGTCGCGCGCCCGCGCTGTGGCCACAGCCTTGTACGTGCATATATACGTACACGCCTTGCACACGTGTGTTTGCGCGCGTGCAAACGCCCCCCCGTGTGTACACATGCACACGGACGCGCACGTGCGTGCTCACGCGGGTACACGCACGGACGCGCGGGCACACGCTGTGTTTACGCGCATGTATGCATGCAGGCGTGTTACACGTGCAGATACGCACGTGTGCGCCATGCACACATGGTGCGCACCTGTCTTACACGCACACGTATAGACACGCGCTCTACACTTATGCCCCTACGCGTGCGCCCGCGCAGCGTATACACGCACGTACGTGCCCGCGCTGCGATGTACCCGTCTGCGGGGGCGCGTACGCTGCGTGTGCCCCGACATTCGGGCGCGGGTGGGAGGAAGAGGAGCGGCAGGAGGAGGAAGGGAAGTGGGGGCTCCCGGCCGCGGGGGGCAGCGGCAACCTCCGGACGTCCTGCTCGGAGCCTCCCGCTGCTGCAAAACCAATCAGGCTAATTAAGAGGCCTTATTAATTTCCACTGGAAACAAAGGGAGAGCCGCCTGCCAGGGTCTGCCGGGCAGGAAGGAGCGAAATGAATTCCTCCTCCGCGCAGCGGGAGGATGGGGCCAGAGACACACTGGGGCTGGGGACGGGGTCCCAGCTGGCGGGTTTGGGTTTATAACTGGCTTTTTTGGGTTTCCAGCCCCCGTTTTCAGGTTTCGGTCCCGTAGCGTGTTGTTGTTGCGCGTCCCCTTTTCCAAGGGGAAGCGGAGGGACGTGGCCGGGCAGCGGATGCTCCTTTAATAGTGGCGCCCGGCATTTTAATTGCTCCCCCTTAATTTTGGGGATTTATTTGTGGGTCACAGTTTCCTCTTCATTTTGCCGACGGGAATAGCGTGCGGTGGCAGGTGCCCCTGGGCTGGAGGGGCGTTTGGGTTTCCACCTTTGCTTCAGTGACGTTGCGGGGTTTATTTACGCGTTCCTTGAAGTTTAGCACCAAAATCCTGATCATAGAATCATGGAATGGGTTGGGATGGATGGAAGGAACCTTCAAAGATCCGTAGGTGGGGACGTCTTCAACTAGATGAGGTTGCTCCAAGCACTGTCTACAGAGTCACGGAAGGGTTGGGGTTGAAGGGACCTTCAAAGGCCACCCAGTGCCACCCCCTGCCCTGGGCAGGGACACCTCCCACCAGACCAGGTTGCTCCAAGCCCCGTCCAACCTGGCCTTGGACGCTTCCCATGATCGGGCATCCACAGCTTCTCTGGACAACCTGCTCCAGTGTCTCACCACCCTCATCGTAGAACATCTCTTCCTTACGTCCAACCAAACCTTCCCCTCTGGCACTTGGAAACCGTCACCCCTTGTCCTGTCACTGCAGACCCTGGTCAAAGTCTTTCCCCATCTCATAAGCCCCTTCATGTATTGCGATGCCACCAGGTTTGTCTCCACTGTGTTCGTGTCTCCATTGTAGAGACACGTAGGCCACCACTGGACCCGGCACTCCAGGCGCGTCCTCACCAGCACTGGGCAGAGAAGAAGGATCGTCTCCCTCCACCTGCTGGCAATGCTCTTGTTACGCAGCCCAGGACGCTGTTGGCCGCCTTTGCGGCACCTCCCTGGCTCGTGGTCAACTTGGTGCCCACCAAGACTTTCAGGTCCTTCTCTGCCAAGCCGCTTTCCAGCCAGGCAGCCCCCAGCTGTGCTGGTTCCTGGGGTTGTTCCTCCCCAGGGGCAGGACTTTGCCCCTCTTCTTGTTGAACTTTGTGAGGCCCATTGAGGTCCCTCTGGGCGGCAGGATGACCCTCTTGGGGTATCAGCTACTCCTCCCGCTTTGGTGTCGGCCGCAAGCTTGCCAAGGTCCCGTCTGCCCCGTCGTCCGGATCGTTGACGAAGGCGTTAGACAGGACTGGGCCCAGGATTGACCCCCCCGGGGTTCACCGCCCTGCACCAGCCTCCAACTAGACTTTACTCCGCTGACCGCCATCCCCCGGGCCTGGCCGTTCAGCCCTCGGCTCGTCGGGTTTAACGTCCCGGGGCGGGGAAGGGAGAAGAAGCGGTTTTCCCCGTCCGTAGCCGCCGTCTCCACCTCTCCCTCGAAGAAATAAGTTATTCCTGATGACAATAATTCACTTGAATAAATAATAGTGGCAGCCTGCTTGATTAAGCATCTTATTCATAATATAACGGTAATAATACGTAATGTAACATGTTTCGGGGTAAATAATAACGCATTGGGATAACTAACCCCTCGACGCTGCTCTGATCCCTCCCGCAGAAACCAAAGCCCAAGCCTCGGCCGTCCATCACGAAGACGACGTGGGAAAGCAACTATTTCGGGGTGCCTTTGACCAACGTCGTGACTCCGGAGAAACCCATCCCCATCTTCATCGAGAGGTGCATCGAGTACATCGAGGCAACAGGTAAGAGCCAGCGGGGGAAAGTCTCGTCGCAGGCCGGGGCACAACGAGCTTCGGCCTCGCGAGCTCGGGTCGCCTTGGTTTGTTTTCTTTTTTTTTCTGGGAAGGTGTAAAAATCGTCTCTGGATCTTTTCTTATTACCCGGCAAAGGGAGCGAGCCCAGAGAACCGCCGGCCTCGGGCGTTCCGTCTTCCCTCCCCAGCTTCGGAGGCGAAGGGCTGAAATAATTCAGGTGATCCCTGGCTGCCTCCAGGTGGGAGGCGTTTTTTGGGACTCCGCCTCGCGCCTTTCCCTCCGGGCGGTTGATGTCGACGGCCACGGCGCGAAGTTTCCAGCCTCCGGCAACCCTAATTAATGCTGAAATAAGCTCCAGGCTTAATTTTTTTTTTTCCCCGAAGCCTTTTTTTCCGCCCCCCTCCCCGTCAGGCTCTTGCTTCAGGTAGCCGTAGCGGGGAGACGAGGCAGCGCGACGCGGTGCAGGTGCTTCCCCTTCCTGCGGCGTCTTTTGTTTCTTGGCTGGTGGCAAAACGCAAGCCGCTGCCGCTGCCGTATCCGCGAAGAAACACCCGGTGCCGCCTCGCCCCCTGGTTTCCACCTGGAAAATCCCGGCGGCGATTTTTCTTTGGGGAGACGGGGTTTGCGTTTCTTTCCCCCCCCCCGCCCCCGGCTCCGTGCACCAAAAAAAAAAAGAATATTATTTGGGCGGAGGTGCCTTGGTGCGCAAGAGGCGTCGGCGTCACGGCTGTGCCCCCGCCGTTTGAGTTTGTCGTTGACGCTTAAAATTGGTGCGAAGCGGTGCCACGAGTTGAACGCTACCCTGGGGATAAATCACCGGAAATCCAGGTTTGGAGGAGCCCTGTTTAAAAAAAAAAAAAAAATAGGATGGGGGGGCGGGGTGTGGGGTAAAGAGATAAATCAGGGGCAAGAAATTCTGCGCGGAGCTTCAAGCGGGTCGGTTCGACTTTGGCGTGAACTTACCGAAACTCTTCAGTTTTGAATTAAAAAAGAAAAAAAAAAAAATCTCTGTGGGGCGCTGGGTTTAAAAAGGTTAAAAATAATAAACGGGGCGGGGGGGGGGGGGGGGGCGCGAACTCCTCCCTGCTGGGAGGAGATCGCGGGCTGGGATTAAGCTGGGATTTCCTGGAGGAGCGGAGTCCTCGCCCCCGGGCTTTGGGCAGCGAACGATACGTATGAGTTTTAATGCCTATAAACAAGGGTTTATAGGGGTTGGGTTTTGGTTTTTTTCCCCCCAAAGCCACCCGCCCCGCCCCCCCCCCCATCTCCCCACGCTCGCCTTGCGCTGACGCCTGCTCCTTGTCCTCCCCAGGGCTGAGCACCGAAGGCATCTATCGCGTGAGCGGCAACAAGTCGGAGATGGAGAGCCTGCAGCGGCAGTTCGACCAGGGTAACGCCTGCCCCCCGCGTTCCTCCTTTCCTGCCCCGAAAACTCCAGAGCGGCTTTTAGGATGGAAGCGTGGTTCCACACGCCAAACCCCCGTTGTTTTTATAACCCCGGGCACCGGGACTCTCGGGGGTTTTCTGGGTGTTTTATCCATTTTTCTGCCCCCGGTTTCGTCCCCTCGTGCCGCTGCCTCGGCCGCTGGGAATCGGAGTTTGGCTTCTCGCTCCGGCGGAGATTCGGGTCGGTGGCTGGAGGCGGTTTTCTGCTTCAGGGTGAACCCCCCGGCCCCCCTGGGGGTGTAACCCGGAGCTTCTCCCCTTGCAGATCACGGGCTGGACCTGGCGGAGAAGGATTTCACCGTCAACACCGTGGCTGGTGCCATGAAGAGTTTCTTCTCCGAGCTGCCTGAGCCCCTGGTCCCCTACACCATGCAGGTGGAGCTGGTGGAAGCCCACAGTGAGTATGCCCCGGGGGGGGGTCCCGACCCTCCTCCGGGCCCATCTCTTTATTAATTCATACCGCACCAGCTCGTTTGCAGGCGCGTCTCATTAATCCGTACCGTAAAAGCCCATTTGCGGGCCCATCTCCTTATTAATTGGCACCCTCCGAGGCCGTTTCTGGTCGGAGATGCTCTGCCGTGGCGTCACCGCCGGGCGCCATCCCGTGCCCGTGAGCAGCCCGGGGTTGGGGGGGATGTTTTCACCCGGGTTTATTTTCGGGAAGACCGATGATCTGCTCGAGCAGTCGGTCCAAAAATCCCTCCCCTCTTCCGAAAGATAAAAGGGAGGGGTCCTGCGGCAGGGGGGGGCTCCCGCAAGCCAGCGTTTCTCTGCCGCGGCAGCCCCCTGACTCCCCTTTCCCTCCTGGCAGAGATCAATGACCGGGAGCAGAAGCTCCACGCGCTGAAGGAGGTGCTGAGGAAGTTTCCCAAGGAGAACTACGAGGTCTTCAAATACGTCATCGGGCACTTGAACAAGTAGGTGTTGGGGTTCCCAGGAGGTGGGGAGGGCCCCGGAGCACCCCGAACCCTCTCCGGTGCTCCAACTCGGGGGGGGTCACTTCCGCAGCTGGGTGGTGTGGACGCCGGCCGTCGGGGTCCCCGATGGCATCTCAGCGACGGCCCCTTGTCCCCTCCCTCCCGCCGCAGGGTCAGCCACAACCACCGGGTGAACCTGATGACCAGCGAGAACCTCTCCATCTGCTTCTGGCCCACCCTGATGAGACCTGACTTCAGCACGATGGACGCCCTGACGGCCACCCGCACCTACCAGACAATCATCGAACTCTTCATCCAGCAGTGCCCCTTCTTTTTCTACAACCGGCCCATCCTCGAGCCCCCCAGCGCCGCTCCCGGCTCTCCATCCGCCGCTCCCCCCGGCGCCCCCTTCCTCCCCGCCACGCCGGCCACGGCTCAGCCCTCGCCGCCCCGGACCCCACCGCCATCGCCACAGTCGCCCGTCCAGCCGCCGCTCCTCCCGGCCCAGCTCCACACGGAGCAGCACACGCTGTGAACCGGCGCCGGGAAAAAGGAAAAAAAACAAAAACAAAAAACCAACAACCAACAACCAACCGACAACGACGACAAACAACAAAAACCAACCGGAAAAAAAACCCGCACGAACCTTGGTCTGGTCTGGGGTGCCCGGCAGAGATGGGGAAGCGAGCGCCGAGCTTGGGCTCGCCCTCTCCTGCCCCGGCGCAGACTTGGGCATGGCGGAAGCGCGCCGGGGCGGCCAGACTTGGGGCCCCAGGAGGATTTTTTTTTCCCCACCTTTCGGTTTGGGGCAGGGAGTTGAAGAGCGGATCCGGCACCAGCGGGATGGAGCGGAGGCGGACCCGCCTGCCGAGCGCTCGGCAGATTTGGACGGTTCTCCGGCTGCCCCTGGACTTCTCAGCTCGGCCCCGGTGCCACCCAACCCCCTCGCATCCCAGAGGACCGGGCGCCGTCTGAAGCTCATCCCACGTGGCCACAGGCTCATCCGGCACAGCCCCGGCTCGCCCAGCGTGGTCCAGCGTGGCCCCGGGCTCATCCGACGCGCTGCGGTGCAGCCCGAAGCTCACTCCGTGCAATATGGCGTGGGCTGGTGCTTGTCCGATGGGACCTGAGGCTCATCCGGCGTGGTCCGGCACAGCCCTGGGCTTGTTCGGCGCAGGTCAAGACTCGGCCAAAGTGGTCCGGCTTAGCCCAAGGCTTGTCTGACGTGCCCTGAGGCTCGTCCAACGTGGTCCATCATGGCCCGAGGCTCGTCCAACGTGGTCCATCATGGCCCGAGGCTCATCCAGTGTGGTCCATCACGGCCCGAGGCCTGTCCAACGTGGTCCATCACGGCCCGAGGCTCGTCCAACGTGGTCCAGCGGGGCTCAAGGCTTCTCTGCTGTGCCCCGAGGCTCGTCCCACACGTCCCCAGGCTCACCCAGTGCATCCAAGACTCATCTGAGAAGACCCCAGGCTCCTCCCAACGCCGCCCGACGCACCCCGGGAGTCGTCCCGTGAACCCCAGGACCTCCCTGGGGGCTCCCACCTTCCCCCCCCCCCCCCTCCAAGCCTTGGTGGGCGCCTGGCGCGGCCTTTTGGCCAGGACCCCCCCCCCGTGTTTCCACCCCTCTCCCAGGATTTTGGCATTAAGCACTTAACCGGAGGGGAGGGGTGAGGCCCGCTGCCCCCCCCCCACCCCCCCCCCACCCCCTTTTTGGCTGGATTTGGGGTTTTTCTCCGGAAAAGCCAATGCTGATGTTGGGGTTGGGCCGACGGGTTTCGGTTTGGGGAAGGAAAGCCGGAATTTGGCTGCGGCGAGGACGCCTGGGGACGGGGATGGGGATTGGGGGGGGCGGGGGGGGGGCGCCCGGACGCCTGGGTCCCCCAAGAAAGGGGGCTCAGACCCTCACCCCCCCCCCCCATCTCTGGCTTTGGGGGATGGGGGTGCCCGGACAGCTGGGTCCTTCCCCCCCCCCCAACCCTGTCCCCCCCCGCCCCCCCCCCCCATCCTCCCGGCACCGGCGCGGTTTTAAACTGGATTTTCATGGTACCACTGGGAGAGCACGGGGAAGGCTCCTGCCCCCCCTCCTGGGTCTCTTCGCACTTTAAGACGCCCCAACTCCCCCCCACCCCCCCCCCCCCCAAAAATGATGAATACAGCCCAACTCCCCCCCCCCCCCCCCCCTCCCCAACCCCGAGGGGGCTCCTCCGGCCCACAGAAATACCCCAAAAAGGGCTTTTTTTTTTTTCCCCGCCCCCCCCCAAGTTCCTCCAGTCTCGTGCTTTAAAACAAAAGTGTTGGTGTAAATACGGGGCCGCCGCCTTTTTCTCTCTCTCTTTTTTTTTTTTTTTTTTTTTTTGGGTAATAAAACTGGCCAAAAAAAAAAAAAAAGGCAAAGAAGAAAGAAACCCAGAAAACTGGAACACAAAAAACAAAAACAAAACAAAAACACACAAAAAAAAACCTCTGGGGGGAGGGGTTTGGTTTGGGGTTTGTTTTTTTTTTTTTGCCATGAAGAACCGGGGGGGGGGGTTTTGGGGTGGGGGGGGTTTGGTGCCTTTCGGTGCAGCCAGAGGGGCCTTTTGTGGGGGTGGGTTTTTGGGTTTTTTTGGGGGTTTTTTTTGGTTTTGGTGCTGGGGGGGGGGGGAGGGGGGAAAAGGCAAAATTGGGCAAAACGCCAAGGGGAAGACAGATGCGTCGCTGCTCCCCCCCTCCCCCCCCCCCCAAAAAAATGGGGCAAAACACTACATTTTAAGCATTTCCCTGCTCACTGCGGCCCCCCCCCCTCCTGCTCGCCTGCAGCATCGCGGCGCGGTTTCGGGACAGAACTCCCGATTTTGGGGATTTTTTTTTTTCAACCCCCCCCCCCCTTTTTTCTTTGGGGTGGGGGGGGTAACACTGCAACGCTATAGGAATGTGGTATCAGAAAAAAAATAGTAGTTTTTAAAAAAGGCCGTAAGTTATTGTTTAAATAATTTAAAAAAAAAAAAAGCGATTTTCTTCCCCCCCGCTGTACGTTAAAAAAAAAAAAAAACAAAACCACTCGACCCCAAAAAAGAAAAAAAACAACCCTGACCCCCATCTTTACTCCGTTCCTCTGCAAAAAAAATAAAATAAAATTTGAATTTTTGGGGGGGGGGGGTGGGCAGGGGGGGTCCCACTGGCAAAGGAGCCGACGCAGGGGGTTGGTGCCAGCGCTGACGGTTCGGTCGTTGTATTTTTAGGGCCTAAAACAACCCTCCCCCCCCCCCCCCCCCCCCCCCCCCCCCCCCCGTAGTTTTTGGTGATAGACGTTGCCTTTTTTCTGCTTCTTTTAAGGACGTTTTTAACAATTTGTGGTATTTTCCAGGGCCGATGCGATTAGTGCATGAGAAAAAAAAAACAAACAAACAAAAAAATGTTTAACGCTCGGGGGGGTCCGGCCGGGCCCTTTTACTGCTGAATTTAAAAAGAAAAAAAAAAAAAAAAGAAAAAAAAAAAAAAGAGGAAGACGAGAAAAAAAAAAAAAAATTCGGGAGTTGCTGCAGCGTTTTTGGGGGTGTCAGGGGGGGTGTCGGGGGGGGTTGTCCCGGACCCCTGGGTCCCCTGGTGCAAATTGGGACTGGGAGAAACCAGCTGCAAAACTGGGGGAAAGCAGTTGGAAAAAGGGGCGTCGAGGGCTGGGAACCGGCCGCAAACTGGGAATGGGGACGCGGGACTGGGAACGGGGGGGGCGCCGAAAACCGGGAACCAGCCGCAAACTGGGAACCAGCCGCAAACTGGGAATGGGGACACAGGACTGGGAACAGGGGTGCCAAAAACCGGGAACCAGCCGCAAACTGGGAACCAGCTGCAAACTGGGAATGGGGGCGTGGGACTGGGAACGGGGGGCGCTGAAAACTGGGAACCAGCCGAAAACTGGGAATGGGGACGCGGGACCAGGAACGGGGGGCGCCGAAAACGGGGAACCGGCCACAAACTGGGAATGGGGACGTGGGACTGGGAATGGGGGGGCGCCGAAAACCGGGAACCAGCCGCAAACTGGGAACCGGCCACAAACTGGGAATGGGGACGTGGGACTGGGAATGGGGGGGCGCCGAAAACCGGGAACCAGCCGCAAACTGGGAACCAGCCACAAACTGGGAATGGGGACACGGGACTGGGAACGGGGGTGCCAAAAACCGGGAACCAGCCGCAAACTGGGAACCAGCCGCAAACTGGGAATGGGGGTGGGGACTGGGAACGGGGGGTGCTGAAAACTGGGAACCAGCCGCAAACTGGGAATGGGGACGCGGGACCGGGAATGGGGGTGCCAAAAACCGGGAACCAGCCGCAAACTGGGAACCAGCCGCAAACTGGGAATGGGGGTGCGGGACTGGGAACGGGGGGTGCTGAAAACTGGGAACCAGCCGCAAACTGGGAATGGGGACGCGGGACCGGGAATGGGGGTGCCAAAAACCGGGAACCAGCCGCAAACCGGGAACCAGCTGCAAACTGGGAACGGGGGGGGCGCCGAAAACCGGGAACCGGCCACAAACTGGGAACCAGCCGCAAACTGGGAATGGGGACACGGGACTGGGAACGGGGGTGCCAAAAACCAGGAACCAGCCGCAAACTGGGAACCAGCCGCAAACTGGGAATGGGGACACGGGACTGGGAACGGGGGTGCCAAAAACCAGGAACCAGCCGCAAACTGGGAACCGGCCGCAAACTGGGAATGGGGACATGGGACTGGGAACAGGGGGCGCTGAAAACTGGGAACCAGCCGAAAACCGGGAACCAGCCGAAAACCGGGAACCAGCCGCAAACTGGGAACCGGCCGCAAACTGGGAATGGGGACATGGGACTGGGCACAGGGCACCGCAAACTGGGAGCCAGCCGCAAACCGGGAACCGGCTGCAGACTGGGAAATGGGATGTGGGACTGGCACGGTGGTGCCGCAAACTGGGAACCAGCCGCAAACCGGGAACTGGCCACAGACTGGGAACCAGCCGCAAACTGGGAATGGGGACGTGGGAGTGGGCACGGGGGTGCCAAAAACCGAACCAGCCGCAAACTGGGCTTGGTGGAGCGGGAGCGGGCGGCACACGGGAAAGCTGCTGGGAACCGCTCCCTGCGAACTGGGAGCCGATGTCGGCCCGGCCTCCGCAGCCCCCGGTTTTGGGTTATTGGGCAGAAACTGGAGCAAATCGGCTGCGACCCGCTGGGGTTTTCTTCCCTCTTTCTTCCCCCGCGAAGGAAGCGGGGACAAACTGGGGCTTTTTCCACCTTTTTTTTTTTATTTCCCGGCCTGTCTCCTCCGCCCCAATCCCCCCCCCACGACCACAGGGCGGGGGGGGGGGGGGGGGGGGGCTGCAAAAAACCGGGGCTGAAGTCGCCCATTTCCAGCGTTTGCGTCCCAATAAACAACTTTTTTTTGCCCCAAACCGCCCTTTTTTTCGGTTTTTTTTGTTTTTTTGGGTTTTTTTTGTAGCAGGAACGCGGGTGCAAACACGGTGGGGGCAGGATCCGCTCTAGGAGGGTGCTGATGCGCAGCACCCCCCCCCCACCCCCCCCTAGGGCAAGTGAATAAATACAAAGCAGCCAGAAACTGCGGGGGGGGGGGGGGGGGGGGGCGGCACAGAAAAACAGCGTCTGAAGGGGCGTGAGCAATCCCGACCCCGGGGGGGGCATTAACTGGATTTTAATCCCCCCTCCGGGGCGTCTTCGATCCCATGGGGGGTGGGGGTTGGTGGTGTTAATCCCCCTGAAGGGGTTTTAATTCTCCTGGGGGGGGGGTGTTTAATCCTCCCAAAGGGGATTATTTAATATTCCTGGGGGAGTTTAATCCTCTTGAAGGGAATTTAATCACCCAGGGGAGGGAAATAAGCGTCCTGGCAGGGATTAAGTATTCCAGGGCGGGGGGGCGGGGGGGGGGGCATTTAAACCTCCCAAGGGGCTCTTAATCCTGTGGGAGGGGAGGGTAATCCTCGGGGGTGGGATTTAATCTTCCTGGGGGTGTTAATCCTCCTCGGGAGTTTTTAATCCTCCTGGCGGGGCTTAATCCCCCCCCCCCGGGGTGGGTTTGATATTCCTGGAAGGATGTTAATCCCCTGGGGGGGTGGATTTGAGTCTCTTGTTGGGGGGGGGGGGTGGATTTAAACCTCCCCGGGGGCTTTTAATCTTCTGGAAGGGCAGTTAATCTTTCCGGGGGGTGGAATTTAATCTTCCTAGGGGAGGTTAAACCTCCCAGGGGGCTTTTAATCCTTGGGGGGGGGAGGGGTTAATCGCCCCTGGGGGGGGCTTAATTCTCCTGGGGGGGGACCTGATCCTCCTGGGGGGCGTTGTTTAATGTCCCCTGAGGGGGGGGGCTTAATTCCCCTGGGGAGGGTCTGATCCTCCTGGGGGGAGGTTAATGCCCCCAGGGTGGGTTAAATTCTCCTGGGGGGGTGTCTGATCCTCCTAGGGGGAGTTTAACCCTCCCCGGGTGGGTTTAACGCCCCCCCCCGTTGGTTTCTTACCCCTCCGTGAAGCGGTTCCAACTTCCCCCAGGGGGAGGGATTTTCCCACCCCATCACCGAGTGTGCGCCGGGGGGGGCGCGGGGCGGGGGGAGATGATGACAAGGGCCCCGCCCCGACCCCCCCCGGCCCCCCCCCCCCAGCCTGTCACTTCTCGGGGGGTTCCTCGGGGACGATCTCCACCTCCAGGCGCCCGACGTACAGGGAGAGGGCGCAGAGCCAGAGCAGGGCCAGCAGCGCGGCGGCGGCGGCGTTGGCGGCGGCCGTGGGCGCCGGCAGCATCATGGGCCGGCGCAGCAGCACCAGGTTTACCAGGTACGACCCCGCGCCGTAGGACACGCACAGGCCCCCCAGGATGAAAAAGCCTGGAAAAAAAAAAAAAAAAAAAGGAAAAATGAACTCCCCCCCAAAAAAAAAACCACCCCCTGTCGTTAGAATATTCCGGCGGGGAAAGGGATTTCCCGCCCCCCGCCCCAAGGCTGGCGGGGTTTTTTTTCGCTATTGTGACGAGGAATGGGAAAACGGGGCAAAATCTGGCAAAATGAGGGGCCCCCAAAGGGACACCGACCCTAAAATGGAAGAAATGGCCCCAAAACCTCCCCAAAATGGGCAGCCGGGGGGGTGGGGGGGGGGCGGAGGGGGTGCTGGGGATTTGGGGGGAGGTTGGTTGGTTTTGGGGTTCAGGTAGGGGGCTGGGCGGGGGGGGCTGTCCCCAGAGACCGGTGGGTGCCCCGGGCAGGGAGAGCGTGCCCAGAGCGGGTGTCCCCCCCCCTCACCGTAGGCGGCGTCGCGGCCGGTGTCGCTCTGGACGTAGGAGATGACGCCGACGCCGGTGGCCAGGAGCCCGTTACGGAACCAGGAAAGGAGACCTGGGGGATGGGTGGGAGAGGAGGTCAGCGGCGGGCAGGCGGGGGGGGGGCGGGGGCCGGGACCCCGACCACCCTCCCGCCATGCTCCCGCCCCCCGCCCCCGCCGCGGCCCCGCCCCTCACCGCCCTCCAGCGCCTTCCGCAGCAGCCAGGCGTCCGCCCGCTCCAGATCGGAGGCGGCGGGGGGCGGCGGGGCCCGGCCCAGGCTGTACCGGGGCCCCCGCAGCCTCCGCAGCGCCGCCGCCGCCGCCCGCCCCGCGCCGCCCCACCAGCCCATGGCGGCCCCGCCGCCGCGCGCCTCCTCCCGACCGGCGCCGCCGCCGCCGCTCCGCCCCCATTGGCCGCCGCGCCCGCCGCTCACCGCGGGCCTCCGCGCCCATTGGCGGAGCCGCGCGCCAGTCGCCGCCGCCCCACCTCGCGCGCGGAATGGCGAGCGGCCATTGGCCAGAGCGCAGCGCCCCGCCCCCCTGCGGCGCGGAAGAAGCGTCTCTATTGGCTAGGCGCGGGACGCGTCGGGAAGCAACTTCCGGAAACCTCCCGCTTCACCCCGGAACTCGCGCACACAACAGAGAGAGAAAAAAAAAAATGGCCGAAACACCATTTTTCACCTCAAAACGCCACTTTATGAAGCGGGGCCGACCCGCCGGTGTTCCCCGGGAGGGTGAGGTGGACACACGGCGGGCGGCCCCTGGGACGGTGCGGGGGGGAGGGGCGGTGGTGGCTGCGGCTGTGGGGAGGGAGGAAACGGCGCTCGGTCAGCGGCGGGGGGGGGGATACCGATGGGGGCGGGGGGGGGCGGTACCGCGGGCTCGTTATTGCCAGGTCGCCCCGGCGCCACTCACCCGCCCGGCCGCCGCTTCCGGCCCCGCCTCCTCCTCAGCGCGCCCGCCCATTGGCTGCAGCACAAGACAGGCCCCGCCCCTCCAGCGGAAAGGGGCGTGTCCAGCGTGGGGTGCCACGCCCCCGCCAGCGGAGAGGGGGGCGTGGCCGGCGGAAAGCCCCGCCCCCGCCCGAGCCCAGCGGGGACGCGGGGTGGAGGGACGGGACGGGGAAGGTCGCGGGGGGGGTGAATTTTGGGGCATTTTGGGGTGAAACCAGCGGTGGGGCGCGCTGCAGGGGACAGCGGACAGACCCGGGAGTGGGGACGCCCCAAACCAAGGGAAAACACAGCAATTTGAGGCTGTGTTCTTCCCCCGTGCCCCCATTCCTCCCTCGTGTGTCCTCCCCCACCTTGCCCCCGGTGTCCCCAGTGTCCCGTCCCGCCCCCCCCCCCCCCCCCCCCCCCGGCGTCCCCTCACAGCTCGTCGTCAAGGCCGTAGTCCTCCTCGGGGAAGTCCCCGGGAGTGACGCTCTGGGGCTTGACGAAGGCGCCGTACTTGGGCTGACACTCGAAATACCGGCGGCCGCCCACGCTGCGAGGGGAAAAGAAAGCTCGGGGCAGGGGCCAAAGACCCCCCCCAAAAGAGGGGACACCTTGGGGACACTCCAGGTACCCTACCTGCCATCGTGCTTGCCCAGCGGCTCGTCGTAGCGGACACCCACCCAGTATCCCGGCTTGAAGTCAGTTTGGCCTGCAGGGAGAGGGGATGTCATTGCCTTGGGGTGATCTGGGGACAAAGCCGGGGGGGTTTGGGGACAGTTCGGGGACACGTACCCACGTACATGACGGTGGCCCGCTTGCAGGGCTGTCCCGGCACCCGGACCTGGCAGCGGGCACCCAGGGGGATAGTAGCCGCCATGGCTGCCTCCTGTGCCTGGCGCTGCTGCTGCTCAGCCGCTCGCTGCTGCGCCCCCTCTGTGTCGAAACGTCCCCACTGCCGCTGGCGCAGGAAGGAACGCAGAGACTCTGGGGGATACCATGGGGACACCGGGCTGGCACCATGGCGAAGATGGAAGCAGGGGTCCCCAACAGAGGTTGGGGATGCAGCGGGGACAGGGGACATCTCCTTGGGGGGGGGGGGGGGGGAGGTATGACACGGCAGGCATAGTGGCAGTGGCACCACAGGGGACGGGGTGGTCACTTCAACCATGGCGGTGACACAGTGAGGACAAGGAGAGTGTCACCACAGGGGACAGGAGATGGTGACCTCAACCAGGGGGACAGTGACACAGGGGAAACAGGGACAGTGCCACCATGGGGGACGGGACGGTGACCTCAGTGAGGCAGTAAGGTGCCACCAGGATGGACAGAGCGGTAGGTGTGCCCCCTCGGCACCAGGGAGCTGACACCACAGGGCCACCCAGAAAGAGGGAACGTCCCCAGGGAGGGGAGGTGGCCTGTGAGGACATCGGCATCACCTGGCCGCTTGTCGTAGTCGCTGTCGGCGATCTGGTACTTCTCCACCTGCGAGACGTCCTCGTACTCTCCGATGCGTGCCCCGCTCCGGTCGATCACCTGCAGGGGGGGCAGGCAGGGGAGTTACAGGGGGAATCTCCCCCGCAGGGGGGGCCGTTTTGGGGTAAGAAAAGGGGGGATGGGGACATACGTGGATGCGGCAGCCGTCAGTCACGGGGTAGGAGCCCAGCAGGGCCTCATCGCAGTCCAGGCGTCCCAGCAGCTCCTCCTGGGTGCTGTAGAGCTCCAGGTCCATGCAGGAGGCTGGGCTGCCCACCACCAGCTCCAGTTTGCACTGGGAATAGCGGGAGTAGGGTGGGTGGGTGGGTGGTGGCAGGACCCAGCCCCGGGCTGGTCCCAGCCCACAGGATGCCAGGGCAGGTGGAAGGAGCCGGTGCTGGTGGCTGGAGGGGGCTCCCGGGCTGGGCCCCCTCCCCAGACAGGGAAGAAGCCGGGGGGAGGGGAGGAGTGGGGGTGTCTGGGGGAGAAGGGGGGAGAGGGAGCGGTGCTGGGGAGGACGGGGGGAAGGGGGCAGCGCAGGTGAGAGGAAAGAGAGTGTGTCCCAGGGAGAGGGGATGGGAGGAAGAAGCGGGGCCCGGTGGGGGAGAGGGGGAAAAAGCGGGGGTCCCAGGGAGGGGAGGCAGATGGGGGAGTCCCAGTGACCGGGGGAGGGGGTGAGGAAAAGAGGGGGTCCCAGCGAGGAAGATGAGAAGGAAGACGGGGATCTTGGCCTGCCGTATGGAGGAGGAGTGGGGAGGGATCCCGGCAAGGAGGCGGGGGGGGGGTCCCGGTGAGGGGGAAGAGGAAGGAGTCCCAGTGATGGATGCGGGGAAAGAGGGGGTTCCCGGTGACAAGATGGGAGGGAGAAAGAGGAAGGGGGGGGGGTGTCCCGGTGAGGGATATGAGGAGGGAGTCGGGGATCCCGGTCCCCCCTGAAGAGGACGCGCGAGGAGGGGTCTCGGTGAGGAGGGGTGGGGGTCCCAGGCCTCGCTGCGGGGGGGGGGGGGAAAGGGGGGGCGTGTCCCGGTGGTACCCGCCGTCCCGGGGAGGAACGTGGTCTCCCACGAGGAAGGGGCGGTCCCGGTCCCCAGCGGGGGAAGGGGAATGAGGAGGAGGGTCGCGGCGGAGGGGGCCCGTACAGGGGAGGCGGGGCCCGGCCCGCCAGGGCGGAGGCCAGGGAGGGCCGCAGCTCCCGTACCTTGAACTCGGCGATGGTGAGGCCAGTGCTGTACCGCTTGAGGGCGCGGAAGGAGTTGAGGCTGCTGCTCACCGACAGCGACACGGAGCCGGCCCCGAGGCCCAGCCCGGGCCCGGTCTCCGCCGCCGCCTTCATCCCGCCGCCACCGCTTCTGGAACCTTCGGCCCGCCCCGCGCGCTCGCCCCGCCCCCGCCGCCCGCCCAATCGGCGCCGCCGGCCCGCCCCGCGCGCAGCGGGGCAGCCAATGGCGAAGGACCCGCCCCCTGCCCCACCCGCCAATAGGGACGCGCTCGGGAGGAAGGGGAGGGGCCCGCGCATGCGCCGGCCGCCCGTTTGTCCTGCGCCGCCGCCGTCGGGGCCGCCATGGAGGCGGAGGGCGGCTACGAGCCGGGCTTCGTGGGGATCCGCTTCTGCCAGGAGTGGTGAGGGGCCGCCGGTACCCCCCAGCTCCCTCCCTGCCACCCCCCCGGCCCCCTCGCTGGCCTCCCCAGATACCCCCTGGTTCCCCCAACCCCGCCCCGGGCCCCCCAGATACCGCCCCAACCACTCTCTGGGGCCCCACAGGTACCCCCTGAGGTCCCCCCAGCCACCGAGACACCTCCGGGTTCCCCTAAGCCCTCCCCAGCCCCCCCAGATACCGCCCCAACCACACCCCAACTCCCCCAGATACCCCCGGCGGCCCCCCAGTCCCCCCTCCCCCAGGGATGTGGCCCCGGCAGTCGTTCGTTCCCCGCCCCCCCCCCCGAAGAGACCCCGCAGTGACACCCCCCCCGTGTCCCTCCCCAGCAACAACATGCTGTACCCTAAGGAGGACAAGGAGAACCGGATCCTGCTCTATGCTGTGAGTGCCCTCCGCCCCCCCACGCTGCCGCTGCCGGGGGGGACCGGTCTCAGCGTACCGGACTGCGCGGCACTGGGACCGGTCCCGGAGGCGTACTGGGACCAGTCCCATCCTCGCAGTGGGATGTGCCTGCCCTCCCAGCCCCCACGGGGACCCCTTGGTGGGGCCATGCCGCGCCCCTCCCAGTTTGGCACTGGGACCCCTCCGTAACCCCCAGCTCTTCCTCCAGTGCCGCAACTGCGACTACCAGCAAGAGGCTGACAACAGCTGCATCTATGTCAACAAGATCACCCACGAAGTGGAGTGAGTGAGTTCGTTAGTACTACCAGCCACCTGGGTCCTGGGCAATTAATGGGGGCAATTAATAAGAACAGTTCTTGTATACTTAATTAGTAAAAAGACAGTTGTGGTAGTTAATAAGTGATCGAGGGGCGACTGGTTCGCAATAAAGGGAAATAACAAGGGAGAACAATTTAAGGGCGCTTAAGGTGGGGGATACCAGGGTTGCTAATAGCCATGGGGTAATTAAGGGGCCTAATTAATGCCCTGGGGTGTCTCCTTGCAGTGAGCTCACGCAGATCATCGCCGACGTCTCCCAGGACCCCACACTGCCCCGCACTGAGGACCACCCCTGCCAGAAGTGAGTGGGGATGTGGGGACCCCTGTGGGGGACATCAGCTCCCCCCCCCCAGCTCTGGTGCTCCCCCTCGGATCTCCGGTGCCCTCCCCAGTTCTGGTGTCCCCCCCACCCCGTGGGCTCTCAAGTGTCCCTCTTTGTATCTTGTGGCTCCAGTGTCCCCGTGGGTCTCTGATGTCCCCCCCCACGCCTTGTCACCACTGTCCCTCTTCTCCCCCAGGTGTGGGCACAAGGAGGCTGTATTCTTTCAGTCACACAGCGCCAGAGCCGAGGTGAGGTGACCCCCCCACCCCCACGTCACCATTCCCCCTATGCGTGTCCCCCCACCACCACCATGACGCCCTTCTGCCCCCCAGGATGCCATGAGGCTCTACTACGTTTGCACAGCCCCGCATTGCGGCCACCGCTGGACCGAGTGACAGCGCCTGGAAACACTCTCAATCTCAACATTGCCACAGATTGTGGCCGTTGCCCCAGAACCTGCCCCCCCCCACCACCACCCCCAGCCCCTGAACCCCCCAACCCTGGGTCCACCTCTCCCCCCATACCCGCTGGGGTGGCATTTTGGTGGCAATAATGATTATTTTTGGCAGTGGTCTGTGTCGGTGGCTCTCTGGGGTTTGAGGGGGCTGCGGCAGGGGAACAGGGCTGCGGTGGGGGGGGGGGTGTTACTGGGTGGGGGGGGCGGCATTGGAGGGGGATGTGGCCGGGGGGAGATGGACCCAGTGGGGATGTCACAGCTGCGGGGCCCAAATCGTCTGCGGTTTCCTCCCAGTCACAGGGGATGGGCCCCAAATCACATCCCTGGTACCCCAAATTGCCCTACCCAGCCTCAAATTGCAGCCGTAGGGCCCCAAGTCACAACCCCGGTGCCCCAGGTTGCTCCCCGAGTGCCCCACATCACCCCATAGCAGCCCCAACATGTCCCTACCGGGCTCTAACTCACCCCCCTGGAGCCCAGTTTGCATCCCCAGTGCCCCCACTTGCCCGCAGCGGGGCCCATGTTGAAGTCCTGGTGCCCTAAATTGCCCTATGGGGCCCCAAATTGCTCTCTGGGTATCTTAAATCACCCCCCCCCGTGCCCCCAGATGGCCACCACTGTGTCTCAAATCACTCCGTCAAGCCTTGAATTGCCCAAAATTGCCTTCCCCTTTACCCCAAATCACCCCCCTGGGTCCCCTGAACCACCCTCCAGCCGACCCCACGTCTCCTCACCGCACGCCAAATCGCTGCTGGGGGGCACCCAGGCATCCTGCAGCCCCACGAAAGCCTCCTTGGTCCCGGTGAGACTGGGGAGGCACAAATCCACTGCCCCCAGACCCCCTCGCTTTGCTTCAAAGAGATTTATTATTATTTTAAACAACGTTTAAAATGGGCAGTGACGGCCACTTCTGCCCCGCTGCCAGCGGCGTGGAAGGGGGTCGGGGCTGTGAGGGGACGTGGCTGCTGAGGTGCTCAGGGGGTGTTTGGGGGGGCTCGGAGCAGGAAACCAGAGGAAAATATACATCCGAGAGCTCCGAAAATGGTTAAAGCTTAGAGAATTGCCTAAAAAAAACCAACCCCCCAAATTTAACTGGGAAAGAGGATCAGCACCCCAATACCTTCATTTTAAGTGTTTCAGGGCTGCTGCCCCGCAGCCTCCGGTCCGTCTCCGGGAGGGGGTTGGAGCGGAGCAGCCCCAGGGTCCGGGGGTCCGCTGGGGGCGTGGGGGACGGTGCAGGAGCGCAGCTCCGCTCCCATCCAGTGGCAAAGGCTTTCCAGCGCAGTCCTGGCCTTGGTGGCCTCAGCGCGGAGGGTCATCTGCGGGAGGAGAGGGTCCCCTCGTCACCCTGGTCCTTGGCCATTTCCGAGCTGAGGCACCAGGGGAGTGGTTCGACCACCCGGCCAAGGAGGCACTGACCTGGGTGTAGAGCCGCAGCGTCTCCTGGAACTGGGTCCGCAGCAGCCGCAGGGCCCCGGCAAAGGTCTCGTCCTGGAGCTGGGATCCTACAGGCACCACGGCTGCTGTAGGCCCCGTCCCCCCTCCCCTCCGGGAGGGGACAAAAATGTGCCTCGTCCCCATCAGGGAGGGGGTGTGGGGGCAAAGGAAGGCCCTCAGACACTCACCCGTGGGTTTGCCGGCCTCGGAGCCTGTTTCCTCTCCTGTTTCCCAAGGTTTTTCATCCAGCAGTTCCTAAAAAGTCGACAGAAGCACTGCTGAGCCTGGCTCGAGGAGTGAAAACACCTTTTTTTGGGTATTTCTCCCTCCCGTAGACAGAACGCTGACTTGCCTCTGATTGCTGGAGCTCCTTGGCTGTTTTCGGCAGGTCCTCGAGCGGCTCCTGGGCGCGGGCCGGGCTCTGCGGCCGGGGCCGTGCCCGCGGGGGGAAGGCAGCCGCCAGCCTGCGGAATGAGAGATGGGGTCAGGAGCAGGAAACCCCTTCCCCACTGGACAGACAGACACCAACCTGCTGCCCACCTGCTGTTCTTCTGGCAGCGTGCGAGGAACCGGGCTGAAATGCTCAAGCGTGGGTTCAAGAAGGCGGCTTTTTCCTCATCCCCGGGTTCGGGTGGTTTCAGATCCTTTAAGGAGCCGTTGAACCTCTCTGCGGTGGCAGGGCGGGAGGTGTGAGCTCGGCCATCACCAGGATCCGCCCGCACCGTCTGCCTGCGGTGTCTCCCGTTACCTTCGGCGTCGGCCAGCGTCTGGAAGTGCTGCCTGAGGTACTTCTCCTGCTCAGGGGTCTGGGGCAGGGAGGTGCTGGGCGGCGGGTTCTCCTCCGGCTCCTCCACCTCCCCCGCAGAGCCCGACGAGTCCTCGTCTGCCAGGACAGGGCAGGACAGCAAAGCCCCCCACCGCGATACGATGGACGTTAGCACTGGGCGGTTTTTATTCCAATTCCGGTCCCCTCGCAAGAACTAAAGCTGCCCCCGAGCTTTTCATGAGGGTTTAGTGCTGGCAAAGACGGTGCTCCTGGAGCCCTGGCCACACCACCAGCGTTACCTTGTGGCTGACAGCGAGGCGTCGGGGAAACACGGGACGAGGCGTACTCCCGGCTGAGCCCGAGCTCCAGGCCCCCTGGGATCGTGGGGCGCAGCGGCAGCTCCATCACGCCTGGCCTTGGGGGAAGGAAGGGGAGCGGGGTCAGCGACGGCCGAGCACCGGACGCCAGCGCCAGATCGGTGCTCGCCCTCGCCCCGAGCCGGGACGCGCTCGGGGGCTTGGCTAGGAGAAGGTTTGCGGGAAAGCGATGGAAAAATCAGCGAGGAGGAACACAGTCGTGCAGGTGGGGTGCTGGAAAACACGTGTATCGCGCTAATTGGTGTTCAGTCTCATACGCTCGACAAGGAGAACACCTGCACTTGGATAACATCGGCCTGCGATGGACCCAGGGGCACCTCATCGAACGTGCCCCAGGTTCCTGCCCCGCTGTTGAAGAAGATCAAAAGCACAGTGAAAAACCCTGCCCGCCCGAGCTCTCGGAGTACAGGCGAGAGCGGCAAGTCTGAGCTCTTGGCTCTTTTGCTAACGAGGACTCTCTCGCCAACGAGGACTCTCTCCCGCTCCGCAGCGCCCCTGTCCCCTGCTTGCACGCATCTGCCCGGGTGTTGGCTTCAGAAATTCCCCCACCCACGAGGTGCCAGGGTTCAATTTGTTCTTTGCCTTTTCCTCCCCGGGTTTGTTCCTGCGTTGGCTCGCAGAAGGCAAAGGCGCCGTGGGAAGTTGCCAGGTTCGGTGGTGCGGGAACAGCGAGAGGGTGCGCGCGCGACTTGAGACGATACCAGCCACGTGCTTGTCTCGCACCGACAGCACCAGCCTGAGCAGCGCGCTCGTTTGCAAAGGCCGATTAGACACGAGCTGCGCGCCTCGTTTGTCTGGCGAAAGCCAGGACGGATGGCTGGAATCAACCTGGGCTTGTGGCAGAGGCCCCACAGCGCAATGTTATTCCAGAAAATATTCCGGTAAAGCCAGGAGAGCGACCGTGCCTCCGTACTGAACACGCAAGCCCCCCCCCCCCAGCCCCTGCAACTGTCTTCACCGACAACGCCAACAAGCCTCGTTAAGAGTTAATTGGCACATGGTAAGTGACTTGGTCCCACCTCACCAAAAGTATAAATCTGGAGTTTAGAATCCTCCATTTGGAGGAGGAGAATTCCACCACCGGACGGGTCACCGGGCCTGGA
Organism: Larus michahellis; assembly: GCF_964199755.1. Lineage (NCBI taxonomy): Eukaryota > Metazoa > Chordata > Aves > Charadriiformes > Laridae > Larus > Larus michahellis. The sequence goes on from NC_133921.1 coordinate 2,000,574, forward strand.
CTCTCCTCTCCCTCTTCAGGGAGCCTCGCACCTCCCACTCTGGGATGTTACCCAGGAAAATATCGTTAATGAAACACTGAACTATTAACTCGCGCTCCATTTCTGCCGTGAATGCATTTACCAGCGGCAATTCTGAGACGGTTACGTCTTGTTCACCTTAATAAGGTGTTTCATCTTTTCCGCTTTGCAACACCGTCTCAGCGGAAGCCCCCGGCAGGGCTCTGAAATGGGCAAACGCTGACTGCGGTCAGTGGCTGCATCCGTGATCCTTCGGACACAAAACGGCTGAGCGGGTCTGGGACCCCTCTCTGAGGAGCCCGGAAAGAAGGAAGGGGTCTTCTCCGAACCTCGCCTCAACAGGGAGGGCTTCCCTCAGCCGCGGATCGGGCTTGGACTCTCAATGCGACCCTCGCGCCTGAAAAGTTTCCCTGCTCCGACCCCGACAGCACCAACCTTCTTCCCTCTGGCGCGCACAGCTCCTCCGGTCCGGCCCCGGTCATATCCAGTGATTCCCATCCCCCGTCGGTTTCCTCGTCCTGGAGGAGCTCGGAGAGCTGGAAGTCCTCGGAGATGTTGCCGGGAGAGCTCTCCACCTGCCGGAGATGGGAAGCTGATGTCCGAAGCCGGATTTTCTTTTTCCCCGGAAAGAGGGGTGCCGGCGCGAGCGGAGGGGTCTCCAGGGAGGGTTGATGGCGGGTGCGGGATCCGGCCCCACCGCTGAAAGCAGATGCTCCAGGCTGCCGGGCTCGAGCTCCACGTCGCCCCCGAAGTGGGGCTTGAGGGGGGTGAAGTAGGGGGGATCCCCCTCCGGCAGGGTCTTGATGGGGCCCCTCTCAGCGCGCTCTGCCCATCGCCCCTGCGGCCGGTAGCTCCACCGGGGGCCGTCGGCTGCTGCGTCCCCCTCCTCTACCTCTCCCAGCTGGAAAAGGGGGGAGAGAAGAGAAGGGATGTGGCAGAAACGGAGCAAAGGGACCTTCGGCCAGCCCTGTTAAATTTAATTAAATTAAATTACACGGCCAGGGTTGGCCGCGTGCCTTACCAGCCTCTTTGCCCACATGGGCAGCCTGCCGTTGGTCAGGATGCACGCCGGAGCTGGGGGGGGGGGGGAAAAGGCGAGGTTAGGAACAGGGCCATGTACCCCCTTCGGGGGAGAGGGGGGCAGAAAACGGGGTGCAGCTGCAGAAGGACCCCCGGCCCCCAACACACGTGGCCCTGAGTCCTCCTTGGAGGGGGTCTGCGGGGGCAAGGCCTCCTCTCGCTCCTCCTCGGGAGCTCCGCTGGCACTGGGGGCTGCCGCCCCACTGGGGATGGAGACGTAGGTCTGGCGCCTGGAGGAGGGGAGAACGGTGGGGCCGCCGAGCTCCTTCCTGCCCCGAAGGGCAAAACCGGGGTGGGACGCGGGGGCGAGGGGCTTTTCCCCGCTACCTGAGCTGCGCTGCGGCCCCAGGCTCCTTCCCTGGCTTCGGCTGCAGCAGGTTGAGCTCCAGCAAGTGCTGCCTCATGCTGCTGGGGATTTCAAGGCCCAGGTGCCAGATAAAGATGCAGCTGGGGGTAGAAACGTTGGGGCGGGGCGTGTATCAGGTCGTAACCAGAGCGTGGATTATTCCCTCAGTTAGTTTCCTCGATTCACTCTGCCCTCCAGCACTCGTGGGCGCACCCTGCCCAGCGCCCTCAAAAGCAGCGTCCCACGAGGGGTGTGGGGTGTAAATCAGACTGTTTCTTAGCCCCCGCCGGCCCCTACCTGTCTCCCGAGACGGTGATGAGGTGCCTGCAGTTGTAGGTGAACCGCATCCCCGTGACTATATCTGCGCCAAACAGAAGAAAATGCAGGGCGGGGGGTGGTGGTGGGGGGTTTGCTTGTCAGGATAGCGACCCCCCCCCGCCCTCCTGGCTCGTTTAGGTTTAATCCCCGTAGTGGGAGCCATGGGGGCATTTCTGGGGGGCTTGGCGGCTGGATGGGGGCCAGGAGGGGTAAGCACAGCGCTGGGGGCTGCCCAGCAGCTCTCCTCTGCGTCTTCCCCTTTTCCCTGGCAGCTCCCGGGCTTCCGAGAGGAACCGAACCTGAATGGCCGAACATTTTCGCCACGCACTCCCCGGAGTGGAAGTCGATGAGGGCGATGCTCTTGTCGGAGCAGCTCGTGGCCAGGAAGGTGCCTGAGGGATCCAGCTGTACCTGGGGGAGAGGAGCGGTGGGTCGGGCTCGGCCCCAGCTGGGAGGGCGAGCGGAGCTTCGGAGGAGCATGAGAGGGTTTGGGCCGAAGGGACCTTCAAAGGCCACCCAGTGCCACCCCCTGCCCTGGGCAGGGACACCTCCCACCAGCCCGGGTTGCTCCAAGGCCCCTCCAACCTGGCCTTCAACGCTTCCCTCGATGGGGCAGCCACAGCCTCTCCGGGCAGCCCGGGCCAGGGGCTCACCCCCCTCATCGCAAAAAATGCCTTCCTCGCGTCCAACCGAACCCTTCCTCTGGTGGTTTCAAGCCGTCGCCCCTCGTCCTGTCACCGCAGCCCCCGCTCAAAGTCTCTCTCCATCTTTCCTACACCCCGTTAGGCACCGAATGGCCGCAGCGAGGTCTCCATCTCCTCTCCAGGCTGAGCAGCCCCAGCTCCCTCAGCCTCTCCCCACAGCAGAGCTGCTCCAAGCCTTCAGACCGTCCCCGTGGCCTCCTCTGGACCCACACGAGCAGGTCCGCGCCCGGCTTGTGCTGGGGACCCCAGAGCTGGATGCAGGGGGGGGTCTCACCGGAGCAGAGGGGGAGAATCCCCTCCCTCGACCTGCAGCCCAGGAGACGCTTGGCTTCCTGGGCCACGAGCGCACGGTGCCAGTTCCCGGCGCCCATGTGCCACCCACCAGCGTCCCCACATCCTTCTCGGCAGGGCTGCTCTCCATCCCTCCCTTCCTCCCTCCTCCAGCCTGCGTTGGGACGGCGGTTGCCCCCAGCCAGCTGCGGGACCTTGTTGAACCTCACAAGGTTCCCGTTGGCCAAGGTCTGCAGGTGCCTCCGGGCGGCAGCTCTTACCCTGAGGGGTTCAAGGGCTCAGCCCCGAGCCCCTCAATCCTGCCCCCTCCTGCACCGAGGGAGGGGCTGCTGGCGCCCTGACGGCCGACACGTGGTGGAAATCGCCGTCTTACCTTCAGCACAGAGCCCTCGTCCCCTTGCGACCCCTTGTAGCAGCGCTTCAGCTTCCCGCTGGCCGTGCTGTACACCCTGCGCGGGGAGCGGAAGGTGTGCAAGCCGGCCCCAAGCCCCCCCGGGGACAGCAGAGCCAGCGGGAGGAAGGCGACCCCGAGGCGGGTTGAGCCCAAGCCGGCACGGAAAAGTGTCTTCACCTGACGTTTCTGTCCTGGCAGGCGACAGCGACATGTTTCTGTGTGATGTCGATGTCCATGTCGTACAGGGTGGTTTTCTCGGCGACGTGATGCGTCCTGACGAAATTGAAGCCGTCTGGGAGCTGTCGGGAGACAGGAGAGCCGCGTTGCCTTCTCGCCCCTCCGATTTTTCAGGGAGAAACAGCAGATCCCTGCAGAGGTGCTGCTAAACTCACCTTTTGAGCGTTGCGGAAATAAATACTTTTATCGGCGCCGCAGCTTATCAGCTGAATGTCCCCATCGCCTGAGCGGAGAGAGCACAGGGAAAGGCGATCAGAGATCGCGTCCCGTTCCAAATTCACCGCCGAGTGAATCCAAAAAATGCTTCTTTATGAATGAATCCATAAAAAAAATGATTCTTTTAACAACTAGATGCAATCCAAGGGTGGGATCCCCCTGCTATGGGTGTCCCCCCGACGGACGGCTCGGTGCTCTTCGTCTGGAGACGCCTGTTTTCTACCGAGGAGCCCCCTCTCTCGCAGGCGGTGGAGGTTTAGGTACATAAACCCAGAGAGAAAAACCCCGTCTTCAAGGCAGAAGGCGGCGAAGGGCAGCCTGAGGGTGGGCGTTTGGGTGCAATTCAGCCACCTACCAGCAAATTTGACCGACGTTATCGCTGAGGAGTGATCATCCAGGGTTTGCTCCAGCTTGTAGTTCTTGTCTACGTTCAAGACGTGGATCAGCCTGTCTCTGCTCGCCGAAGCCAGCAGCGCTGCTCCTGGAGCCACCGGAGAAGAGGGTGTTAAAAACAAAGCCACGCTAAGGTTTTGCGGTGGCTTTCGGGCATCACCGTCAGGACAAAGCCTTACCGGTCTCCGGCTTCGAATACTCCAGGCAAAGAACTTCTGAATCGTGAGCCTCCACTTTAGCCACCGCCCGCATGAACCGCAGCTCGTGTATCCTGCGAGGGAAGCGCGCCATAACGGGGGGAGCCAGGCAGGAACGCCGTCGTGGGCGGCCAGGGGGCTCGGGGATGCCCATGGAAAAGGGTTGAACAGCTGGAACGAGTGGCGAGGAGCGCAGCCAGGCACCCAAGCGCCACCCTCCTCCTCTGGCTGTCGGCCAAGCTGGGGGCCACTTGCCTGAGGGTTCCTCCTCTGTCCCCCGATGCCAGGTACTCCCCATCGGGGCTGACCTGCATCACCCGGACCCCAGACTTGACGTCCAGGTGACCCAGGTTCTCATTTCGGTCGGGGGCGCTGGAGGAGTCCTGGAGGTGCCGCGTGTCGTTGTCCACGTAGATGATGTTGCGCAGGGTCTTGGGGCGGGGGGAGAGGGGACAGTCAGGCCCCCGGCAGAGCGCAAGGCAGCTCTTTGGGGAGGAGAGGAGCCGCCCGCGTCACCCAACCGCTTCCAACAGCCCCGCTTCATTTTCCCACCCTTCCTGCTCGGGAAACACCAGCATTTGAGAAGCACAACTGTGTCCTTTGGTCGTTCGGACAGAGATAGCAGGTGCAGGAGAACAGAAAGCAGTTTTCCAGGCTTGCTATAATCACCAAAACCCACGAAAAAAATCGCTGCTCCTCTCCTGCTCAGGCAGCAGCTCGGTCCCCAGAGCGGCAAGAAGCCGATGGGAACGCCCTGAAACTGCCGGCGTTGGTCAACAGCCGGCAGAATATGAGCCAGCAGTGTGCTCAAGTGGCCAAGGAGGCCAACACCATCCTGGCCTGTATCAGCAATGGTGTGGCCAGCGGGACTGGGGCAGTGATGGTGACCTGTACTGGGCAGCGGTGAGGCCCCACCTCGAGGGCTGTGTCCAGTTCTGGGCCCCTCACCACAAAAAAGACATGGAGGGGCTGGAGCGAGTCCAGAGAAGGGCAACGGAGCTGGTGAGGGGTCTGGAGCACGAGTCTGGTGAGGAGCGGCTGAGGGGGCTGGGGGTGTTCAGCCTGGAGAAGAGGAGGCCGAGGGGAGACCTTCTCGCTCTCCACAGCTCCCTGAAAGGAGGGGGTAGCCAGGGGGGGTCGGTCTCTTCTCCCAGGGAAGAGGCCATAGGACAAGAGGAAACAGCCTCAAGTTGTGCCCGGGGGAGGTTTAGGATGGATATTAGGAAAACTTTCTACACTGACAGGGTTATTAAACATCGGAACAGGCTGCCTAGGGCAGTGGTGGAGTCGCGACCCCTGGAGGTGTTCAGAAGATGGGTAGGTGTGGTGCTGAGGGCCATGGGTTAGTGGTGGTTTTGGCAGTGTTCGGTTGACGGCCGCCTTGAGCAGGGAGGGGGGGACGCAGCCCCCCACGGTACCGTGCTGTAGGCACTGCCCTGCTCAGGGCGTGCGGAGCCACCTCCCAGGGTCCAGACACGGATGGTGTTGTCCGAGGAGCACGTCAGGAAGGAGCCGGGCGGCAGACAGGATCTCCGCTCCTCGAATTCGGGGTACACCTGCACCCGGGGAGTTACGCGTCAGGGGTGGGGAAGGAAAGTGGGGACACAGGTGCCCTGAATGGCCCCTCTGGGACCCGTTTGCTCTTACCTCCACGCTCCAGACAAAGGAGCTGTGGAAAAGGTCCGACCACACTGTCCTGATGTTCCGCAGGTCCCTGACATCCCAGACGTAGACACTGTGGTCCTTGTAGATGCAGGACAGCCAGCAGTTGCGGGTGTCGTAGGCCAAGGCGATTGTGTCGGGGTAGGCCAGGTCTGTCCGCCTGCAGGGAGAGGGAGTCAGGTCGCATCCCGAGGGCGCCGCGTTTTGGGGGGGCCAACCCCTCCAGAGCCCAGCAAGTGCTCTGCCAGAGGCAGATTTTGGTTTGCAAATGAAACAGTGACCGTACCCCGACAGGCGACCCCCAAAGTGAAGGGGAAAACAAAGCGGTGGGACCCCCCCGCAAGCCTGACACCCCCCCCCCCCCATCCTTGCCGTCCTTTGGCGCGGGCAACAAGTCAAACCTATCTCAGCTCAGACCTCCGTTGAGATGAACTTGGGGGCTGAGCAACGAGAGCTGCACGGTCCAAAACCCCCTGGCTTGGACACGGAAGCCACACTGGGCGGTTGAGGCGGGGGGGTGGGGACAGGGGAGTCCCTACTGTGCCCTCGGCCCTGCGGTACCTCAGTGGGGAATCCTGGGTGACATCCACGCCCAGGGGGTGAGGTTTGGGGAGGTCGCTCAGATAGCTCATGTCCCGAGCCTGGAAAATCCTCACGGTGCCGTGGGCACAGCCACAGAAGATCAGCTCCTCGCTGAGGCAGAGGCAGTTCGCCAGCGGCACCTGCGGCCAGCACGCGTCAGGTCCCCACCGTGGGCTTCACCCCGGGGGCCTGGGGGTGCCCCCCGTCACCTGCAGAACGATCCATTTCTCCAGCACCCGCTTCTGGTTGAAGTGGCAGAGCAGCCCCGAGGAGGAGACGCAGAAGGTGCTGCCTGACATCTGCCCGTGGCCGCAGGCCACCCCGCAGAAGACGTTGTCAAGAAGCTCCCCCAGCAGCCCCGAGCGCCCCACCAGCGGCACCGTCTCCGTGATCTGCAAAGCAGGGTAGCACCACCAACCCCACATTAACGAGCGTTAACGAAGGAAACGTCTCCCAGACGCCGACAGCGAGCAGACCTCGGCGGCGTCCCCGTGCACCCACAGGCTTTCGCTGGCCCGAGCGTCCCCAGCTCCAGGATGAGCCGAAGCACCCGCGACTTCGAGGACCGGTGCAGCAGATGCACCTGCCCCAGCAAAGCCCTGACGAATATCAGACAGGGCTGACAAAAGCCCGCGAAAAACCTAACAAAGACCTGACAAAAACCTTCCCACCGCAGCTCTCCTTCCCAAGAGCCTGAACCTGCACATTGTCGATGTTTGTCGGTGTCTCAAAGCGGTTTCGGTTAGAGTAAAACCGAGTTTGAATTGGTCACCGTCTTGTAAAAATAAATCCTGGTTTTAGTTTATTAATGGGTCTGGCTCGGTTTGTGAGGTTCTGTCACATCCAGCACCAGGCAGCTGGAGCAAAGCAACATTCAGGTGTGATGCAGCCATGAATTCTGGGGGGAAAACATGGCATTTCTTCGGTCCTTTCTACAGAAACCGCCCACTCCCACGTCACGTCGCCTTTGGTGACGAGGATTTAAGCAGCGTCCAGCCCCAGTTCAGCTTCACTAGCCGCCCGCACCCATGGGACGGCGTCGGCAAAGGACACCCCCTCACCTTCAGCTCCCTTGACGTATCCAGGAACCAGAACTTGACATGGCGGTGCCCCACGGTGACGAAGTAGCTGTCCTCGGAGAAGGACACAGACATCACTTTGCAGGACACCTTGTTTGATGCCACCAGGGAACCTTTCTGCTCAGAAAGAAAGGCGTGGTCAGGTTGCGCACAACAAGCATTAACCCCCCAAGAGCCTGGAGCCACAAGCAGCCATAAGAAAAGATGGAAAAGGGCCGTTTCCCTCCCATTTGGGGAATTTCAAGCTGCTTTAAGCCAGCTCAGTTTGGCCAGAGCTCACCTTCCAGTCCCAAACGTTGACCACCATGTCGTGCGGGTGTCCCACCGACACCAGGTACCGGGCGCTGGGGGAGAAGGCGACGCAAGCCACACCGTGCTTGTGACCGTGCAGCGCTGAGACCTGCGCCCGCTCCTCCACGTCCCACACGCGGACAGCCGGTCGGTGCCCATTCTGCATGGGGAATCAGCAGCGTGGCGCTGGTTTTCCCCTTCTCACCAGCCCCCACAGCCACCCGGCATGTCCTCTGGCCCTAAAGGGTGTTCCCACCCTCCCAGCGTGATCCCAAATTGGGTGGAAACCCCCCCCCAAAAGCAGGGAAGGGACAATCCTGGCTACTCCATCCTGCTGGCGCTGGGACAGCCAAAATTGGGGTTTAGGTGACTACAAGCAAGTGGCACTCACCTCTCCGGTGACAATGAGCTTTCCATCAGGCGAGAAGGCCAACGCGCTCAGAGTTTTCCTGGAAAATATTGGGTTTTCTTTGACAACTGGCTTGCTCTGGAGGGAAAAACTGAGGTTTTATTGGGAGGAGAAGGGAGGAAAAATACTGGAAGCTGTGCAAGCATCGCTCCTGAAGCCCAACGTATGGCACAGCCTGTGTTGGGGGGTACCTGGAGGAGTCTGGGGGGTGTTTGGGGGGTACCTGGAGCTGTTCAGGAGGTGTTTGGGTGGGTACCTGGAGGAGTTTGGGTGGGTACCTGGAGGAGTTTGGGTGGGTACCTGGAGGTGTTCAGGAGGTGCCTCTGCGTGTTGTCACGGGGATTCAGGATGACGACGACGCACCTGGGTGGGAAGGGGGGAGGTTTTTCCCGGGCTGGGATCTGGGGGGCACAGAGGGGTTGCTGGGGGTCCCCGTGGGCACTCACCCGGCTGGGTAGGCGAGCAGTCCCGTGGCTGGGTCGCAGGCCAAGCCGCTGCTGGTCTGGGCGGTGATTCCCAGGACCTTCTCCAGCGTCACCTGAGGAGAGGAGGAGGGACCCCCAGGCGCGGGGCTGGAGGAAGCAGGGTGCGGGGGGGGGTCCCTCGGGGGGACCCTGAGCCCCCAGGGGTGGCCCCTTGGGCACGGGGCACCCGTGTGCCTCTCTGTGCCCCATCCCCGTGGGGGCACCTCAAAGCACCCCCGGCTGGGAGCGCCGCCCCACCCATGGAGACCCCCCCAAGTGCTGCCCCCCCCCACCGACTCCGCCCCGCGGGGTCCCCGGCCACAGCCCGCCCTGCGCCGCGCCCCCCTCACCGCCTCTTCCGGGCCCTGCTGCCTCCACCGCCGCCGCGGGTGAAGGAGCGGGGGCGAGTCGGGCCCGGGCCCGCCGCTCACCGCCGCCATGGCCGCCGGCCGCCACCGCCCGTCACCGATGCGAACTGCGCGCCGAGAGCCAGCGGCGCCTCCCCATTGGCCACCGCCCGCGAGCCCACCGCCCGCGAGCCCGCCTCCCGCCTAGCCCGCCTCGACCAATGGCAGCGCGGCGCTGGGGACCCCAGGCTCCGCCCCTCGTGGGGGTCCTGCACTGCGCTTAGCCAATGGCGAGGTGGAGCGGTGAAGGCCCCGCCCCTCCGTTTCCGGGGCCCCCTGGTTCGAGCCCTGAGGACCCGGCCTCACCGGGCCGGCCCGGCCGCCGACAGCAGGTACGGCACGGCGTATTTATCGATTATAATCGCCAGGGTGAATCGTCTGCCCTGCCCCGCCGGCGGAGAACGGGGCCGTCTGGACCGTGGGGAGCCCAGCGGGGCATCCCTGGGCCGCGTAGAGCCCGTTGCCATGGCGACGGTGCCCCCTCAGTGCGCATGCGCTACTGCAGGGGCCGGGCAAGCGTTGCTACGGCGACGGCCGGGCGCGCTGACGTAACGCCTCCGCGTCACGTCCGTGCGGCGGCGATGCCTAAGTCCTGCCGCGCTCCGCACTGCTCCAACGCGGCGGGGCAGCCCCGGCCGCTCGCCCACCGCCTCAGCTTCTACAAGTGGGGACCGGGACCGGGGCCGGGGGGGCCGGGGCCTGAGCCTGAAGCTCGTTCTGGGGTGGACCCGGGGCCTGGGGTGGGGCCTGTGTGCGGTCGGGGCTTGCGTGAGGCCTGGGGCGGGTTCTGGGGTGGGCCCGGGGCCTGGGCTGGCCTGGGGCCGGGCTTGGGTCCGAACCTGAGCCTGAACTTGAACCCGAGCGGGGCCGGGGCCTGGGGCCGGGCCTGGGGTGGGCCTGGGAGCTGTGTGAGGTCTGGAGTGGGGCCTGGGTGTGGCCTGCAACCGGCTCTGAGGTGGGGCCTGGGGCTGGGCTCAGGGCCTTGAACCTGAGTGCGGCCAGGGTCGTGGGGCTCCTTCTGGGGTGGGGTCTCAGCCCCGGTGGGGCCTGGGGCTGGTTCAAGAGCGGGGCTGGTTCAAGAGCGGGGCTGGGGCCCGGGGAGAGGGGCCAAATGGGCTTTTTGAGGGCAGGCGGGAAGCCCCCCGAAAGGTGGGAGGACCCCGGGGTGGGATTATCCAAGGTGGGGTGGCCCAAAATGGGGGCCTCTGGGGCTCCAGAGAAGGGGGTTGTGGGGACACCCCCCACCACCACCACCACCATGTGTCCTGTTAACCCCCCCTGCCCCTCCAGGTTCCCGCTGCAGGACGCGGCGCGGCTCCGGCAATGGCTGGCGCACATGCGGCAGGAGAACTGGGTGCCCACCCGCCACCAGCACCTCTGCAGCGACCACTTCGAGCCCTCCTGCTTCCAGTACCGCTGGGGCGTGCGCTACCTGCGTCCCGATGCCGTCCCTACCATCTTCCCCCCCAGCCCCCCGGTGAGCTCCCCCCACCTTAGGAGCACCTAGAATAGTCTTGAGCCCCCCAGAAAGGTCTAGAAACATCTATGAGCTCCTCTAGAAGGGTCTAGAAGCATCTGTGAGGTCACCCAGCAGGGTCTGGAAGCTTCTGTGAGAGGGAAGGGTCACCTGGAAGCATCTTGGAGCTCCCCAGAAGGGTCTCAAGGGGTCTTGAAGCTTCTCAGAGGGGTCTAGAAGGGTGTGGAAGAGTCTAGAAGGTCCTGGAAGCCCCCTCAGGAGGGGATGGAAGCTCCCCGGGGGGTCTCGGAGCTCCTCAGAGGGACCTCGAGGTTCCCCCAAGGGATTTAGGAGCTCCCTGGAAGGTCCCCAGGAGGGTTTTGTTGCCTCGCGGTGGTTTTTGTCCCCAGAGCGGGGGCTTTTGAGGAGAAACCTGCCCTGCCACCCATCCCCACTCCACTATAGCACCGCGAGAACCTCCAGAAATGGGGAATTGTGTTTTTCTACAGAAACAGGAGAGTCCCAGCACGCCAGCAGGCGCCACCCAGCCTAAGCAGCCCCTCCCAGTGAGTGTCACAGAGCCAGTGACACCGGAACGGCTACCCATCCCCAAAACCACCCTGGCCACGGCCCTGGAGCCCGCCGCGCCGCTGCCATCCCGGCAGATGGAGCAGGCAGAGGGGGCGACCGTTCCCCCGCCGTCACCAGCGGTGACCGTCCTCTCCTCCGCCCTGACGCTTCCCATCGTCTCCACCGTCCCCATCGTATCACAGGCGGTGACGGGGACGTCCCCGCCGGGGGAGCTGAGCACGGAGGAGCTCGTGGCGGTGGCACTGGTGCTGCAGCGGAGGGTGAAGGTGCTGCAGCAGCGTCGGCGGCGGCACCGGGCCCGGCTGGAGGCCATGGAGGGGCTGGTGGAGCAGCTGCGGCGGGAGAGCCTGCTCTCCGAGGAGAGGCTCCAGCTGGTAGGTGACAGCGGGGACATGCTGGGGCCACTGGCGGGTGACCCATGGCTCTGTCCCACCAGGGGCGACGCCGTTCCCTGGTGTGCGCTGCTCCTTGCTGGGTGATGCCAGTCTGAACGCTCGGGAGAGGGAGGTGGCCCTGTGGTATCACCCCGTGGTATGTCCCCAAGTTGGGGACTTCTCCATGTCCTCCCGTCCCTGTCCCCTCTGCTTCCAGGCCTGCTTGCAGCCGGGCCCGGTGACACCGGATCCCGCTGGCACCGTCACCATCATCTGCCGGGAGGAGGAGGAGGAGGAGGAGGCAGCATTGGTCTATGCCGTGCCATCACCGGCAGGGACGGCTGGTGGCCTCAGCCTGGAGCAGCTGTGACGCGGTGGCAGCGTCACCAGGAACCTGCTGGGACACTGAGCAGGGGGATGGCCCTCCCTGAGGACACCGCGCTGCGCCTCGGGTGTCACCCAGAAGCCAGGGGCCACCCCCCCACCCCGGGGGGAGGGGACACTTTATTTTTGTATTTAAGGTTTATTTTGTGATACTGGGGGAGGGGGGGGGGGATGCTATGGGAACAGGGATGTCCCCTCCCCCCAGCTTTAATAAAGGACGATGAAGGCGAGCGGCATGGGGGGTCTGTGTGGGACATGGGGCGGGCGGGGGGGAGTGCCCTCTCTGGTGGCCTTGGGGACATTGACCTCTCCTGGGGGTGTCCCTGTGTCATATCCTGCCCCACCATCTCCGGCCATCAGTAGGTTCCAGAGTTAACAGTAGGGAAGGGGGGCGGTTCCCTTGGGAATGGCCACGCCCCCTGTGCCTTATAGGTATGAGGGGCCCTACACCCTCCTATAGCCTCTGCCCCTATGGCCCCCATAGATCCCTGCGGCCTCTGCCCCTACAGCCACCGTACCCCCCACGCCAGCTCCCACAGCCCCTATGGGCTCCTACAGCCCCTCCCCAGCCCCTGTACCCGCCTGCAGCCCCCTATACCCCTCCTTATAGCTGCTCTCCAGCTTCCCTAGCCCGCTATAGCCTCCATATGCCCTATGGCCACGCTCCAGCCCCTGGAGCCCCCTCCCAGCTCCAAATCCTACAGCGTATCCACCCCTACAGCTTCTTCCCGCCTCCCTATAGACCCCTATAGCGGCTCTCCAGCCTCCACCCTTCCTCTGCAGCCCCCTATAGACCCTTTCCATCCTCAGCAGCTGCTGTCCCCTATAGCCCGTTCCCAGCCCTGGCCAACCCCCTATAGCTCTCGTAGCCCCTTCGTGGAGCATATAGGCCCCCATAGGTGCTCTCCAGCCCCTATAGGCCATCTCCAGCCTTAAGGCTGCTCCCCGTAGCCCTCTATAGCCGCCATAGTCACCACAGCCATCTATAGCTGCTCATCATCCCCCGTGGTCCCCTGTAGCTGCTCTGCAGCCCCCTATAGCCCCACAGCGCCTATGTCTGCTCATCAACCCCTATAGCCCCTATGCACCTGCCCCTATAGCCGCTTATCACCCCCTATACACCTGCACCTATATGCCCTCCCCTATAGCTGCTTATCACCCCCTATACACCTGCGCCTATACGCCCTCCCCTATAGCTGCTTATCACCCCCTATAGCCCCTATACGCCCTCCCCTGTAGCTCCTATAGCCCCCATACACCCTGATAGCCCCTATATGCCCTCCCCTATAGCTGCTCATCACCCCCTGTAGCCCCCATACACCCTCCCCTATAGCTGCTCATCACCCCCTATACCCCCATATGCCCTCCCCTATAGCCCCCATACTCCCTCCCCTGTAGCCCCTATAGTCGCCATATACCCTCCTCTATAGCCCCCTATGCCCTCCCCTGTAGCTCCTATGGCCACTATACACCCTCCCCTATAGCCGCTCATCACCCCCTATAGCCGCTCATCACCCCCTATACCCCCATACGCCCTCCCCTATAGCCCCCGTACTCCCTCCCCTGTAGCTCCTATAGCCCCCATATGCCCTCCCCTGTAACCTCTATAGCCCCCACACTCCCCTATAGCCCCTATAACCTCCTTACACCTGCCCCTATAGCCCCCATACGCCCTCCCCTGTAGCCCATATAGCCCCCATACGCCCTCCCCTATAGCCCCTATAGTCTCCATACTCCCTCCCCTGTAGCCCCCATACTCCCTCCCCTATAGCCCCCTTACATCCTCCCCTATAGCCCCCATACACCCTCCCCTATAGCCCCCATACACCCTCCCCTGTAGCCCCCATAATCCCTCCCCTATAGCGCCCTTACACCCCCCCCATAGCCCCCATATGCCCTCCCCTGTAGCCCCTATAGCCCTCATACACTCTCCCCCGTAGCCCCTATAGCCCCCATACTCCCTCCCCCATAGCCCCTATAGCTCCCATGCACCCTCCCCCATAGCCCCTATAGCCCCCATACTCCCTCCCCTATAGCCCCCATAGTCCCTCCCCTATAGCCCCCATACTCCCTCCCCTGTAGCCCCTATAGCCCCCATACTCCCTCCCCCATAGCCCCCATAGTCCCTCCCCCATAGCCCCTATAGCCCCCATACTCCCTCCCCCATAGCCCCTATAGCCCCCATACTCCCTTCCCTATAGCCCCCATGCACCCTCCCCCATAGCCCCCATAGTCCCTCCCCCATAGCCCCTATAGCCCCCATACTCCCTCCCCTATAGCCCCCATGCACCCTCCCCCATAGCCCCCATAGCCCCCATAGTCCCTCCCCCATAGCCCCTATAGCCCCCATACTCCCTCCCCTATAGCCCCCATGCACCCTCCCCCATAGCCCCTATAGCCCCCATAGTCCCTCCCCCATAGCCCCTATAGCCCCCATACTCCCTCCCCTATAGCCCCCATGCACCCTCCCCCATAGCCACTATAGCCCCCATACTCCCTCCCCCATAGCCCCCATAGCCCCCATAGTCCCTCCCCCATAGCCCCTATAGCCCCCATGCACCCTCCCCCATAGCCCCTATAGCCCCCATACTCCCTCCCCTATAGCCCCCATGCACCCTCCCCCATAGCCACTATAGCCCCCATACTCCCTCCCCCATAGCCCCTATAGCCCCCATACTCCCTCCCCTGTAGCCCCTATAGCCCCCATACTCCCTCCCCCATAGCCCCCATAGTCCCTCCCCCATAGCCCCTATAGCCCCCATACTCCCTCCCCCATAGCCCCTATAGCCCCCATACTCCCTTCCCTATAGCCCCCATGCACCCTCCCCCATAGCCCCCATAGTCCCTCCCCCATAGCCCCTATAGCCCCCATACTCCCTCCCCTATAGCCCCCATGCACCCTCCCCCATAGCCCCCATAGCCCCCATAGTCCCTCCCCCATAGCCCCTATAGCCCCCATACTCCCTCCCCTATAGCCCCCATGCACCCTCCCCCATAGCCCCTATAGCCCCCATAGTCCCTCCCCCATAGCCCCTATAGCCCCCATACTCCCTCCCCTATAGCCCCCATGCACCCTCCCCCATAGCCACTATAGCCCCCATACTCCCTCCCCCATAGCCCCCATAGCCCCCATAGTCCCTCCCCCATAGCCCCTATAGCCCCCATGCACCCTCCCCCATAGCCCCTATAGCCCCCATACTCCCTCCCCTATAGCCCCCATGCACCCTCCCCCATAGCCACTATAGCCCCCATAGTCCCTCCCCCATAGCCCCTATAGCCCCCATACTCCCTCCCCTATAGCCCCCATGCACCCTCCCCCATAGCCACTATAGCCCCCATAGTCCCTCCCCCATAGCCCCTATAGCCCCCATACTCCCTCCCCTATAGCCCCCATGCACCCTCCCCCATAGCCCCTATAGCCCCCATAGTCCCTCCCCCATAGCCCCTATAGCCCCCATACTCCCTCCCCTATAGCCCCCATGCACCCTCCCCTGTAGCCCCCGCCCCCTTGGCCCCGCCCGCGCCCCCCGCCCCCGTTCCGCGCATGCGCGCTGCGCCCCGCCCATCCCGCCGGCCGCGTCCCCAGCAGGTACCGGGGGGGGGGGGGGGGACGGACACGGGGGCGGGGGGACGCGACGGGACCGGCCCCGGCCCCGGGACTCCCCCCCCCCGCCCCCGGCCCCGCACCGCGGCCGCCACCCCTATCCCGGCCCCGGAGCATCCCCGGGCCCGGCCCGGCCCCGGCCCCCAGCCCCGGCCGGGCCCCAGCGCGGTGTCCCCCTCCCCGCGGTGTCCCCGCCGGTGTCCCCTCCCGTGTCCCCCTCCCCATCCCTCACCCCCGCCGGTGCCCCCATCCCGGTACCGCATCCCCGTTCGCATCCTGGTACCTCGGGCCCAGCCGCATCCTGGTCCCCATCCCAGGATCCCCATCCTCATCCCAGTACCTCCATCCCAGTATACTCATCCGCATCCCAGTATGCCAGCACCAGTACTGCCATCCCTATCCCAGTATCCCTATCACCGTATTCCCATCCCATCCCCATCCCAGTATCCCCACCCTCATCCCAGTATCCCCATCCTCATCCCAGTATCTCCAACCCGTATCCCCATCCCCGTACTCCAATTCACATCCCAGTATCCCCATCCCAATACAGCCATCCTCATCCCAGTATCCCCACACCAGTACCACCATCCCTATCCCAGCATCCCTATCCCAGTATTCCCATCCCCAACCCTGTCCCCATCCCAGTATCCCCCTCCCAGTACTCCCGCGTCCATCCCAGTAGCCCCATCCCAGTATCCCAGTCCCAGTATCCCCACCCCCATCCCAGTATCCCCACATCAGTACTCCCATCCTCATCCCAGTAGCCCCATCTCAGTATCCCAATCCCCATCCCAGTATCCCTATCCCAGTACTCCCACCCTATCCCAGCATTCCCATCCCAGTAGCCCCATCCCAGTATCCCATCCCCATCCCAGTATCCCATCCCAGTAGCCCCATCCCAGTATTCCATCCCCATCCCAGTAGCCCCATCCCAGTATCCCACTCCCATCACAGCATCCCCATCCCAGCATTCCCATCCCAGTAGCCCCATCCCAGTACTCCCATCCCCATCCCAGTAGCCCCACCCCTGTATCTCCATTCCAGTTTCCCTATCCCAGTATCCCAATCCCCACCCCAGTATCCCATCCCCATCCCGGTATTCCTATCGCAGCACTCCCATCCCCATCCCAGTATCCCGCTCCCATCCCACTATCCCCATTCCAGTTTCCCTATCCCAGTATCCCCGTCCCAGCATTCCCATCCCAGTATCCCCATCCCAGTATCCCGCTCCCATCCCAGTATCCCCATCCCAGTATCCCTATCCCAGTACTCCCAACCCCATCCCAGTATCCCCATCCCAGTACTCCCATCCCCATCCCAGTATCCCGCTCCCATCCCAGTATCCCCATCCCAGTATCCCCATCCCCATCCCAGTATCCCCATCCCAGTACTCCCATCCCCATCCCAGTATCCCGCTCCCATCCCAGTAGCCCCATCCCAGCATCCCCATCCCAGCATTCCCATCCCGGTAGCCCCATCCCAGTATCCCAATCCCCATCCCAGTATCCCTATCCCAGTACTCCCACCCTATCCCAGCATTCCCATCCCAGTAGCCCCATCCCAGTATCCCATCTCAGTATCCCCATCCCAGTATCCCTATCCCAGCACTCCCACCCCCATCCCAGTATCCCCATCCCAGTATCCCACTCCCATCACAGCATCCCCATCCCAGTACTCCCATCCCCATCCCAGTATCCCGCTCCCATCCCAGTATCCCCATCCCAGTATCCCCATCCCCGTCCCAGTATCCCCATCCCAGCACTCCTATCCCCATCGCAGCCCCCCCGCCGCCCCCATTCCCCCCTGCCCCCCCCATGGTGCGGGGGTGGGGGGGTTGGGGTTGGCGGGGGTGGTCGTCCCCGGGCGCCTCCCCCCCCCTCCCTCCGCCCCCCCTCCCCCCCCCGCTGACACCCCTCCCCCCAGGCGTCGCCATGACGCAGGAGCGCGAGGGGGACCCCCCTGCGGGGGGGGCGCCGCCCCCCGACCCCCCCAGCCCGGCCCCGGAGCGCCGCAAGAAGCCGGTGGTTCACCCCGCCGCCCCCGCGCCCCTGCCCAAGGACTACGGTGAGACCCCCCCCCCGCTCCCCACGGGGACCCCCAACCCCGGGCAGGGGGGGGGGAGCCCGGCGGGGACTCTCTGGTGGCTGATACAGGGTTGAGCCCCCCCGGGGGCGTCCCCACCCCTCCGTAGCAGAGGGACACCCCCCCCCCCCAGTTTGAAGACAGGGATCCCCCCCCAGGGGCACCGGAGACCCCTTGGGGACAGGGAACACCCCCTCCCCCCCCAAAAAAAAAAAAGCTGGGGGGGGGCTGGGTTGGGGACACCGCAGCGGGGATTCTGTAGTGGCTGCTATGGGGTTGGGCAATGTGGGGGAGCTGACACCCCACCCCACCCCCCCCTCCTCTGGGGACAGGGACCCTCCCCCGCAAAGGGACGTGTGGCAGAGGGTCCCAAGAGGGAATCCTGGGGATTCTCCAATGGCTGCTATGGGGCTGTGCGTCACTCTGGGGACAGTGACGCCGCCCCCGTGGGGACGGCATCCCCCCACGGGGACAGAGACACCCACATCCCCTTGTCACAGAGGCTCCCCCCATGGCAAGGGACCCCCCACAGAGCTCTAGGGAGGGCACTGGGAGGTCACTGGGAGCACTGGGAGGGGAACTGGGGGGGGTCTGGGAGCATTAGGAGGGTACTGGGAGGTCACTGGGAGCACTGGGAGGGGAACTGGGGGGGTCTGGGAGCATTAGGAGGGCACTGGGAGGTCACTGGGAGCACTGGGAGGGGAACTGGGGGGGTCTGGGAGCATTAGGAAGGTACTGGGAGGTCACTGGGAGCACTGGGAGGGGAACTGGGGGGGGTCTGGGAGCATTAGGAGGGTACTGGGAGGTCACTGGGAGCACTGGGAGGGGAACTGGGGGGGTCTGGGGCCCCAAGCGGGGATTCTCTGATGGCTGATACGGGGTTGTGCACCGTGGAGTGCCTCTCCGCGCCCCCCTCTTGTGTCCCTTTGTGTCTCCCTCCGTGTCCCCCTCCTTGTCCCTGTCCGTGTCCGTCGTCCCCCCCCCTCAGCTTTCACCTTCTTCGACCCGAACGACGCGGCGTGCCGGGAGATCCTGCTGGACCCCCGCACCACCGTGCCCCAGCTCTTCGCCATCCTGCGCCAGTGGGTGCCCCAAGTGCAGCACAACGTCGACGTCATCGGCAATGAGGTGGCGGGGGGTGGGGGGCAGCGAGGGTGCTGGGAGGGCACTGGGAGCACTGGGAAGGGAAGTGGGGAGGACTGGGAGCACCGGGAGGGCACTGGGAGGTCACTGGGAGCACCGGGAGGGGAACTGGGGAGGACTGGGAGCACTGGGAGGGTACTGGGGGGTCACTGGGGGCACCGGGAGGGGAACTGGGGGGGTTTGGGAGCCCTAGGGAGGGTACTGGGAGGTCACTGGGAGCACTGGGAGGGGAACTGGGGGAGTCTGAGAGCTCTAGGGCGGGTACTGGGAGGTTACTGGGATGTCACTGGGAGCACCGGGAGGGGAACTGGGGAGGACTGGGAGCTCTAGGGAGGGTACTGGGAGGTTACTGGGATGTCACTGGGAGCACCAGGAGGGGAACTGGGGAGGACTGGGAGCTCTAGGGAGGGTACTGGGAGGTCACTGGGAGCACCGGGAGGGGAACTGGGGGCATCTGGGAGCACTGGGAGGGGAACTGGGGAGGACTGGGAGCTCTAGGGAGGGCACTGGGAGGTCACTGGGAGCACTGGGAGGGGAACTGGGGAGGACTGGGAGCTGTAGGGAGGGCATTGGGAGGTCACTGGGAGCACTGGGAGGGGAACTGGGGAGGAGTGGGAGCTCTAGGGAGGGTACTGGGAGGTCACTGGGAGCACTGGGAGGGGAACTGGGGAGGACTGGCAGCACTGGGAGGGTACTGGGAGGGTACTGGGAGGGCACTGGGAGCACCGGGGAGGTGACTGAGTGCCCCAGGGGAGTTACTGGGGGTGACGGGGGGAGGGGCACTGGTGGGAACTGGTGTGTAACTGGTGGTACTGGGCAGATCCTGCGCCGTGGCTGCCACGTGAATGACCGGGACGGGCTGACGGACATGACGCTGCTGCACTACGCCTGCAAGGCCGGCGCCCACGGCGTGGGTGGGTGTCCCCATGTCCCCAGGGTCCCCACGTCCCCGGCACCCTCCAGTCCCACTGCCCCCACATCCCCAATCCCAGTGTCCCCATGGTGGCAGTGGCCCAATGTCCCCAATGTCCCCAGCGTCTCCAGTCCCACTGTCCCCACGTCCCCGGTATCCCCGGTCCCGATGTCCCCACGTCCCCCGTGTCCCCATGTCCCCAGTATTCCCAGTCCCACCATTCCCACACCCCCAGTGTCCCCACGTCCCCAGTGTCCCCAGTCCCGATGTCCCCACATCCCGTGTCCCCACGTCCCCGGTATCCCCGGTCCCGATGTCCCCACGTCCCCAGTGTCCCCACGTCCCCAGTATTCCCAGTCCCACCATTCCCACACCCCCAATGTCCCCACGTCCCCAGTGTCCCCAGTCCCGATGTCCCCACATCCCGTGTCCCCACGTCCCCGGTATCCCCAGTCCCGATGTCCCCACGTCCCCAGTGTCCCCACGTCCCCAGTATTCCCAGTCCCACCATTCCCACACCCCCAGTGTCCCCATGTCCCCAGTGTCCCCCGTCCCGATGTCCCCATGTCCCCAGCGTCCCCACGTCCCCAGTATCCCCAGTCCCGATGTCCCCATGTCCCCAGCGTCCCCACTTCCCCAGTATCCCCAGTCCCGATGTCCCCACATCCCCAGCGTCCCCACGTCCCCAGTGTCCCCAGTCCCAATGTCCCCACATCCCCAGCATCCCTGTGTCCCCAGTATCCCTGGTCCCGATGTCCCCACGTCCCCGGTGTCCCCAGTCCCGATGTCCCCATGTCCCCAGTGTCCCCATGTCCCCGGTATCCCCAGTCCTGATGTCCCCATGTCCCCAGCGTCCCCACGTCCCCAGTATCCCCAGTCCCGATGTCCCCACATCCCCAGCGTCCCTGTGTCCCCAGTATCCCCAGTCCCACCATTCCCACGTCCCCAGCGTCCCCACGTCCCCGGTGTCCCCAGTCCCGATGTCCCCACAACCCCAGTGTCCCCGTGTCCCCAGTATCCCTGGTCCCAATGTCCCCACGTCCCCAGTGTCCCCACGTCCCCAGTATTCCCAGTCCCACCATTCCCATGTCCCCAGTGTCCCCATGTCCCCGGTATCCCCAGTCCTGATGTCCCCATGTCCCCAGCGTCCCCACGTCCCCGGTGTCCCCCGTCCCGATGTCCCCATGTCCCCAGTGTCCCCGTGTCCCCAGTATTCCCAGTCCCACCATTCCCACATCCCCAGTGTCCCCACGTCCCTGGTGTCCCCAGTCCCGATGCCCCGATGTCCCCACGTCCCCAGCGTCCCCACGTCCCCAGTGTCCCCCGTCCCGATGTCCCCACATCCCCAGCGTCCCTGTGTCCCCAGTATCCCCAGTCCCAATGTCCCCACGTCCCCAGTATCCCCAGTCCCGATGTCCCCACATCCTCAGCGTCCCTGTGTCCCCAGTATCCCCAGTCCCGATGTCCCCACACCCCCAGCGTCCCCACGTCCCCACCACCCCCAGTTGCGGCGCCCCCCCGGGCAGTGCCGTCCCCGTGGTGGGTGCCCCCTGGGCGACGTCCCCGTCCCCACGCCGGGTGTCCCTGCCGCAGGGGACCCGGCGGCGGCCGTGCGCCTCTCGACGCGGCTGCTGGCGCTGGGGGGGGACGTGACGCTGCGCAGCCGCTGGACCCACATGAACGCCCTCCATTACGCCGCCTACTTCGACGTCCCCGAGCTCATCCGCACCCTCCTGCGGGCGGCGGCCCCCCGAGGTGAGGGGCATCCTGGCGCGGGGTCAGGTCAGGGGCCACCGCAGTCCCCCGGGTGGAGGATGCCGGTGTCCCCAGGGGCAGGGCGTCGGGGTCCTCAGAGGGAAGGGTGTCGGAGTCCCTGGGGGCTGCGCGTTGGGGTCGCCAGCGGATGAGGACACTGGGGTCTGTGGGGAGAGGGACACCGGGGTCCCAGGGACGCGGGACATTGGGGTCCCTTGGGGGCAGGACTTTGGGGTCCAGGGGGATAAAGACACCGGGATCCCTGGAGGGAAGAACCTGGAGGAAAGAGCATTGGGGTCCCCTGGGGAGCAGGACACTGGGGTCCCCTGGGGTAAAGGGACATTGACGTCCCCAGGGGCAGGACACCGGGGTTCGTGGATGGAAGGACACTGGGGTCCCCTGGGGTAAAGGGACATTGACGTCCCCAGGGGCAGGACACTGGGGTCCCCTAGAGCAGGACACTGGGGTCCCCTGGGGTAAAGGGACATTGATGTCCCCAGGGGCAGGACACTGGGGTTCATGGATGGAAGGACACTGGGGTCCCCTGGAGCAGGACACCGGGGTCCCCTGGAGTAAAGGGACATTGACGTCCCCAGGGGCAGGACACTGGGGTCCCCTAGAGCAGGACACTGGGGTCCCCTGGGGTAAAGGGACACTGATGTCCCCTGGAGCAGGACACTGGGGTCCCTGGAGGGTGGGACATTGATGTCCCCAGGGGCAGGACACTGGGGTTCATGGATGGAAGGACACTGGGGTCCCCTGGAGCAGGACACCGGGGTCCCCTGGAGTAAAGGGACATTGACGTCCCCAGGGGCAGGACACTGGGGTCCCCTAGAGCAGGACACTGGGGTCCCCTGGGGTAAAGGGACACTGATGTCCCCTGGAGCAGGACACTGGGGTCCCTGGAGGGTGGGACATGGATGTCCCCAGGGGCAGGACACCGGGGTTCGTGGATGGAAGGACACCGGGGTCCCCGGGGGTAGAGGGACAGCGGGTTCCCCAGGGGCAGGACACCGGCATCCCCTGGGTGGGGGGCAGGACAGCGGGGGGGCCGGGCGGCGGGTGGCCGTGCCGTGCCTCAGTTTCCCCCCGCAGTGCTGCACTCGACCTGCAGCGACTTCAGCCACGGGACGGCCCTGCACATCGCCGCCTCCAACCTCTGCCTGGGCGCCGTGCGCTGCCTGCTGGAGCACGGGGCCGACCCGGCCCTCCGGGTACCTGGGGGGGGGTCCGGGGGGGTGGGGATTGGGGGGATGGGGAGGGGTTGGGGCGTTGGCGGGGGGCGGGGATTGGGGAGAATGAGGGGAACTGGGGGGTACTGGAGGGTATTGGGAGGGGGTGGGGGGCGCTGGGGCGGTTGGGGGACTGGGAGCTGGGGGGGGGGGTTGGGGGTGTCACAGGGGGTTGGGGGGCATTGGGAGGGGCTGGGGGGCGCTTGGGGTGTTGGGGGGCTGGGGGTAGTAGGGGGTATTGAGGGGTGTTGGGGGATTGGGATACTGGGGGGCACTGGGGGGGTCGGGGTACGGGGGGATTAAAGGGTGTTGGGAGACTGGGGGGCACTGGGGGGGTCGGGGTATGGGGGGAATTGGGGGGATTGAAGGGTGTTGGGGGGGATCGGGGTACTGGGGGGCACTGGGGGGCACTTGGGGGGGTCGGGGTACGGGAGGGATGGGGGGATTGAAGGGTGTTGGGGGATTGGGGTACTGGGGGGCACTGGGGGGGTCGGGGTATGGGGGGGATTGGGGGTATTGAAGGGTGTTGGGGGGATCGGGGTACTGGGGGGTAGTGGGAGGGGTTGGGGGATTGGGGGTGTAACGAGGTATTGGGGGGTGTTGGGGGTTATTGGGGTGTATCAGGAGGGATTGGGGTACTGGGGGGGCGTGGGAGGGGGGAACCAGGAGGGCCTGGGGTACTGGGGAGTGTTGGGGTATACTGGGAGGGATTGGGGTACTGGGGGGTATTAAGAGGGGGTGGGGGGGGGATTGGGGTATTAGGGCTACGGAGGGACGGAGGCTTTGGGGGGCGATTGGGGGTACTGGGGTGTCAGGTACTGGGGTACTGAGGGGTATTGGGGCGATTGGGGGGTACTGGGGTATCAGGCACTGGGGTACTGGGGGGTTTGAGGGTACTGGGGTATCAGGTACTGGGGTACTGGGGTGATTTGGGGATACTGGGGTGATTGGGGGGTACTGGGGTATCAGGCACTGGGGTACTGAGGGGTACTGGGGCGATTGGGGGGTACTGGGGTATCAGGCACTGGGGTACTGGGGTGATTTGGGGGTACTGGGGTATCAGGCACTGGGGTACTGGGGGGTACTGGGGTGGTTTGGGGGTACTGGGGTATCAGGTACTGGGGTACTGGGGTGATTGGGGGGTACTGGGGTGATTGGGGGGTACTGGGGTATCAGGCACTGGGGTACTGAGGGGTACTGGGGCGATTGGGGGGTACTGGGGTATCAGGCACTGGGGTACTGGGGTGATTTGGGGGTACTGGGGTATCAGGCACTGGGGTACTGGGGGGTACTGGGGTGGTTTGGGGGTACTGGGGTATCAGGTACTGGGGTACTGGGGTGATTGGGGGGTACTGGGGTGATTGGGGGGTATTGGGTTATCAGGTACTGGGGTACTGGGGTGATTTGGGGGTACTGGGGTATCAGGCACTGGGGTACTGGGGCTGTTGGGTAGGGTTGAGGGGTCCTGGGGGGTGTAGGGAGGGATTGGGGGGTGCCAAGGGGTGTCAGAGCTATCGGGGGTCCGGAGAGTCCACGCGCAGCCCCCCCAGGGGTTGTCGGGGTGCCCTCCAACCCTCCACCCCCCCCCATTAGAACAGCAAGGGTCAGGTGGCGGCCGAGGTGGTGCCGGACCCCACGGACATGGCGCTGGACAAGGCGGAGGCGGCGCTGGCGGCGCGGGAGCTGCGGCGGCTGCTGCTGGACGCGGTGCCCCTCAGCTGCAGCCTCCCCCGCGTCACCCTCCCCAACTACGACAACCTGCCCGGCAACCTCATGCTGCTCTGCCTCGGCCTCCAGCTGGGCGACCGCGTCCGCATCGACGGCGGGAAGGTGGGGGGGACGCGGGGCGGCGGGGGGGCAGGGGGGACATGACACCCCCCCCGGCAGCACCCCGCGACGGTGCGCAGGCGAGCGCCCGTGCAGCCGCGGGATGCTCTGGGTGGGGATGCCGGGGGGCCACGGGGGGGAAAACTGGGGTGAAAGGAGGGTTTTGGGGTGAATAATGGGGTTTGGGGGGACACAGAGGGGGTATAGAGGGGGTTTGGGGGTGAGTAGAGGGGGTTTGGGGGGGTCTGGGAATCCCAGGGGGCACAAGAAGCACCTGTGCAGCCATGGGATGCTCCGGGTGGGGATGCTGGGGGGGCACGGGGGGGAAAACTGGGGTGAAAGGAGGGTTTGGGAGTGAATAATGGCGTTTTGGGGTGAATAATGGGGTTTGGGGGGACACAGAGGGGGTATAGAGGGGGTTTGGGGGGGTCTGGGAATCCCAGGGGGCGCAAGAAGCACCTGTGCAGGGAAGGTGGGGGGACGCGGGGCAGCGGGGGGTGGGGGGGACACGACACGATGGGGCGCAGGCGAGCGCCCGTGCAGCCGCGGGATGCTCCGGGTGGGGATGCCGGGGGGGCACGGGGGGGGAAAACTGGAGTGAAAGGAGGGTTTTGGGGTGAATAGTGGCATTTTGGGGTGAATAATGGGGTTTGGGCAGACACAGAGGGGGTATAGAGGGGGTTTGGGGGTGCGTAGAGGGGGTTTGGGGGGGTCTGGGAATCCCAGGGAGCGCAAGAAGCACCTGTGCAGCCATGGGATGCTCGGGGGGAGGCACGGGGTGGAAAACTGGGGTGAAAGGAGGGTTTTGGGGTGAATAGTGGCGTTTTGGGGTGAATAATGGGGTTTGGGGGTGTACAGAGGGGTTTTGGGGGGGTCTGGGAGTCCCAGGGGGCGCGAGAAGCACCTGTGCAGCCGCAGGATGCTCTAGGTGAGGATGCGGGGGGGGGAAACTGGGGTGAAAGGAGGGGGGTTTGGGGTGAATAATGGGGTTTTGGGGGACACGGAGGGGGTTTGGGGGGGTCTGGGAGTCCCAGGGGGCGCAGGAAGCACCTGTGCGGCTGCGGGATGCTGTGGGTGGGGATGCTGGGGGGGGCTACGGGGGGGAAAATGGGGGCGAAGGGGGGGAGGTGATGGGGGTTTTGGGGCGCAGGGGACACCCAAGGCTGCCGTTTGTCCCCGTCCCTGTCCCCCCCCCCCAGGTGGGGACCCTGCGGTTCTGCGGCACCACGGCCTTCGCCAGCGGGCAGTGGGCGGGGGTGGAGCTGGACGAGCCCGAGGGCAAGAACGACGGCAGCGTGGGGGGGGTCCGCTACTTCATCTGCCCCCCCAAGCAGGGTACGGACCCCTGGGGACCCCAGGGGGGGCGGGGGGGACACGCCTGGGTCCCTTGGGGACACCCCCAGCCACCCGGGTCCCTCAAGGTGTGGCAGGAAACCCCGGGCCCTGGGGCTGGGGGGGTCTTGGGCGGGTTGTCAGCTGTGTCCCCGGGGTGCACCGGGCCATACTGGGGTGTACTGGGCCATACTGGGATGTACTGGCGTATCCAAGCCCATCCCAGTCCGTCTGGATTGTTGGTATGCAGAGTGGTAATGGCCTGTGCTGGTCATTGATGGTCGGTACTGGTCCATACTGGTCACTGATGGTCAGTACTGGTCCATAATGGTCATTGATGGTCGGTACTGGTCCATACTGGTCACTGATGGTTGGTACTGGTCCATAATGGTCATTGATGGTCGGTACTGGTCCATACTGGTCACTGATGGTCCGTACTGGTCCATAATGGTCATTAATGGTCGGTACTGGTCCATACTGGTCACTGATGGTCCGTACTGGTCCATAATGGTCATTGATGGTCCGTACTGGTCCATAATGGTCGGTACTGGTCTGTGCTGGTCAGTACTGGTCCATACTGGTCACTGATGGTCGGTACTGGTCCATAATGGTCATTGATGGTCGGTACTGGTCCATACTGGTCACTGATGGTCGGTACTGGTCCATAATGGTCATTGATGGTCGGTACTGGTCCATACTGGTCACTGATGGTCCGTACTGGTCCATAATGGTCATTGATGGTCGGTACTGGTCCATACTGGTCACTGATGGTCCGTACTGGTCCATAATGGTCATTGATGGTCCGTACTGGTCCATAATGGTCGGTACTGGTCTATGCTGGTCAGTACTGGTCCATACTGGTCACTGATGGTCGGTACTGGTCCATAATGGTCAGTACTGGTCTGTGCTGGTCGGTACTGGTCCATACTGGTCACTGATGGTCGGTACTGGTCCATAATGGTCAGTACTGGTCTGTGCTGGTCAGTACTGGTCCATACTGGTCACTGATGGTCGGTACTGGTCTGTGCTGGTCGGTAAAGGTCCATGATGGTCGGTACTGGTCTGTGCTGGTCAGTACTGGTCCATACTGGTCACTGATGGTCGGTACCGGTCCATACTGGTCACTGATGGTCGGTACTGGTCCATAATGGTCGGTACTGGTCTGTGCTGGTCGGTACTTGTCCGTACTGGTCACTGATGGTCCGTACTGGTCTGTACTGGTCTGTGCTGGTCAGTACTGGTCCATACTGGTCACTGGTGGTCGGTACTGGTCTGCGCTGGTCGGTACTGGTCCATGGTGGTCGGTACTGGTCTGTGCTGGTCAGTACCGGTCCATACTGGTCACTGATGGTCGGTACTGGTCTGTGCTGGTCGGTACTGGTCCATAATGGTCGGTACTGGTCTGTGCTGGTCGGTACTGGTCCGTACTGGTCACTGATGGTCCGTACTGGTCCGTACTGGTCTGTGCTGGTCAGTACTGGTCCATACTGGTCACGGATGGTCCGTACTGGTCCGTACTGGTCACTGATGGTCCGTACTGGTCCATACTGGTCCGTACTGGTCTGTGCTGGTCAGTACTGGTCCATACTGGTCACGTATGGTCCGTACTGGTCCGTACTGGTCACTGATGGTCGGTACTGGTCCATGATGGTTGGTACTGGTCTGTGCTGGTCCGTACTGGTCCATACTGGTCCATGATGGTCCGTACTGGTCTGTGCTGGTCGGTACTGGTCCGTACTGGTCACTGATGGTCCGTACTGGTCCGTACTGGTCCATACTGGTCCATGATGGTCCGTACTGGTCTGTGCTGGTCGGTACTGGTCCGTACTGGTCACTGATGGTCCGTACTGGTCCATACTGGTCCATGATGGTCCATACTGGTCTGTGCTGGTCGGTACTGGTCCGTACTGGTCACTGATGGTCTGTACTGGTCCGTACTGGTCCGTACTGGTCTGACGCCCCCTCCCTGCAGGCGTCTTCGCCTCCGTCTCCAAGATCTCCAAGGCGGAGGAGCAGCCCCCGGCGCCGTCCCCCCCCCGCAGCCCCCCGGGACCCCCGGCCCCCGCCCCCCCCAAGGCCCGCAAGGACAAGAGAGGTACGGCCGGGCCCCCCGGGGGTGGGCGGGGCCTGGCGGGGCGGGGCCGGGCTGGAGGTGACGTATCCCCCCGGCCCCGCCCCTGCCTGGCTCGCGGGGGCGGGGCCTGGGGGAGGGCGGGGCTGTGATTGGCAGGGGGTGTGGGTGGGGGCGTGGTCTGCACGACGTGCCCGGGGCGGGGGGAGGGCGGGGGGGCGTGGCCACCGCCGCGCCCCGGGAGAGGAGCAGGGGGGTGGGCGTGGCAGGGGCGTGGCCTCTGATGGGCGTGTCCGGCCTGACCCCGCCCCCGCAGCGCCCCGGAAGCGGGGCGGGGCTTGGCTGGACCGGGAGGGGCGACGCGTGGCCCCGGGGGACGCGGTGCTGGTGGCCGGACAGCGCCCGGGACGGGCCCGGTTCTACGGGCGCACCGACTTCGCCCCCGGTGAGACCCCCGCTCTGTGGGACCCACCCCCCACCGGGGACAGCCCCCCCTTCCCCCCCCCTCCCCCCCCCCCCCCGCATTGGGACCCCCCCTGGGCTGGGACTTCCTCCACTGGGACCTCCCCCACCCTTGGGACCCCCCCCATGGACCCCCCCTGGGCTGGAACACCCCCCCTACGCCGGGGGATACCTCCCTCCTTTGGGACACCCCCCCCCCCCCCCCCCCCGAATATATCCCACCTTGGGCGCCCCCACCATGGACCCCCCGCCCGCGATGGAACGTTCCCCCCCCCCCCCACCCATGGGACCTCCACTGGGAGCCCGCAATGGGACATTTTCCCCTTGGGACCCTCCCATGGGACGTCCACCCCCTCGGAACCCCCCCAGGGTTGAGACACACACACACACACCCCCCCCCCGCCCCCCCATTGGACCTCCACTGGCGACCCCCCCCTTGGGACCCCCTCCCCCCGGGGCCAAGGCCCCCCCACGGGATGGAACCTCCACTGGGATTGTCCCCGTGGGACATCCCCCCCCCCCCCCCCGACCTCGGGACCCCAGGACTCCCCCCATGGGACCCCCCCCATTGGGACACCCTCCAGTGTCCCCCCCATGTGACACCCCCTCGGTGTCCCCCCCCCCCCCAGGGTACTGGTTCGGGGTGGAGCTGGACTCGGCCGGCGGGAAGCACGACGGGTCGGTGTTCGGGGTGCGGTACTTCTCCTGCCCCCCCAAACACGGCATCTTCGCCCCCCCCTCCCGTGTCCAGAGGTGGGGGACACGGGGACACGGGGTGGGGTGGGGAGACGACACGGGGATGGGGGGATATTGGGGGCGCGTTGGGAGAGGGGGGGTGCGGAGGGAGGTGGGGGGCATTGCGGGGGACGGGGATGGGGGGACACGGGGGGGCCGTGGGGGGGGGGCAGAGTGGACACGGGGTTGGGGGGGGCATCGGGGACACTGGGAGGATGCGGGGAGGGGGGTTGGGTGCAGGGAGGGGGGGACATTGCGGGGGGGCCACAGGGACAGCGGGGTGTGGAGGGGACATGGAGGGGGCGGGGAGGGGACACAGCGAGACATCGGGGACACGGGGGGGGGGTCGGGTCTCTGACCCGTGTGTCCCCCCCACCGGTGACACCCCCCACCCCCCCACCCCCCAGGGTCGGGGGTCCCCGGGAGGAGCCGGGGGACGGCGCCCCCGAAAAGAAGGTGCAGCAGGTCACCGGTGAGTCCTGATTGGCTGCTGGGCAGGGCGGGGCCCTCACGATTGGCTGTCGCGTGGGGCAGGGTGCTGCTGGTTGGCCGGCAGGTGGAGAGCTTGCTGCTGATTGGCTGCTGGGCGGGGTGAGGCGTGGCCGATTGGCTGGCGGGTGGGGCGGGGCCCTCATGATTGGCTGTCGCGTGGGGCGGGGAGCTGATGATTGGCTGTCAGGGCACAGAGCAGCTCATTGGTCGGCGGAGGGGACATCCCCCTGCTGATTGGCTAGCAGGGGCGGGCCAGGCCACTGCTGATTGGCCGGTGAGCTGCCGGGGTTCCCCGCGCCCACTGATTGGCCAATGGGTGGGGAAAGCCGTGCCCTGATTGGCTGGCTATCACGGCGGGGGGTGTGTGTGTGTGTGTGTGTGCGCGCGCTACGACTGTGTCCCCCCCAACGTCCCCTTGTCCCCCCGTGTCCCCACAGTGTCACAGCCCAAGCGCAACTTCCCAGCGGTGCGGACCCCGAAGGACATCACCTCAGAGAGCTCCTTCTCCAGGTGGGGGGCGGGACGTGGGGACACCGCGGGGGGGGTTGGAGGGGGGGGGACACACACATGGGGACACCACAGTGTGTTTCCCCCCCCCCCCCGTGCCCACACTGTTCCCTCTGTCCCCAGGTTACTCTTCTGCTGCTGGTTCCCCTGGATGCTGCGGGCCGAGATGCAGTCCTAACACCCCCCCCCCAACACACACACACCCCCCGCCGCGCTGCCCTCCCCTCCCCCCCCTGCCGCCCCTCCCCCACCCAGTGCCTTGGCCCCTCCCCTGCCCCGGGGAGACTGTGATGTGATGCCCCTTCCCCCCCCACACACACCCCCTCTCCGACCCCCTCCTTGCGCCGGGCCGTTCACTCTGGAACCTACTGATTACAGTGACTGGGGCGGGGGATGGGGGGGGGAGTTGATCCCCTCCCTCCCCCAACGCCTGTTTTAGGCTGTTCACCCTGGAACCTACTGATTACAGTGATGGGGCTTTGGCTGATGCCAGCCCCTTCCCCCAGCTCCTCCCCCCCCCCCCCCACCTTGTTTGGGCTGTTTACTCTGGAAGCTACTGATTACCCTTGTGGGGCTGAGCTGATGCCAGGCCCTCGGACCCCTCCCCCTGGCCCATCCCAGCCCTGTTTTGAGTTGTTTACCCTGGAACCTACTGATGACAGTGGTGGGGTGTTGCCGCTAGCTCCATCCCCCCCTCCCCCAATACTGGACTGTTCACTCTGGAACCTACTGATTCGTTATAGGGCGTTGATGCCAGGCCCACTCCCGGAATATCTCTGCCCCTCCCCCCCACCCCCCAACCTCAATTCCTTCAGGCTGTTCACTCTGGAACCTACTGATTACCTTTGTGAGGAGTCAGCCAATGCCACCCTGCCCTCCCTTTTGAGTCGTTCACTCTGGAACCTACTGACTACAGCTGGGGGAGGAGGGGGGTCGTGCCAGGGCCCTTCCCCAGCCTGTTCCTGAGCCATTAACTCTGGAAACTACTGATTATGCCCTGGGAGGGAGGGGGGGGGTGCGTGGAAAACCGGTTTATACTGGTTTGGTGGATTCTCCAGTGGCTGCTAGTGGGGTTGAGGATGCACACATACACATCCCTCCCCCCCTTCCCCCCCCCCCCCCCCCCCGCCCAAAAAAAGGGACCCAGGCGTCCGGGAGGCGCAGAGGGGGAGGCCCTGGACGCCTGGGCCCGATGGCGTCGTGCTCCCTGCCCCCCCCCCCCCCCCCGCAGTAGCAATAACGTCCCCTCCCCCGCGGTCGTGTGAGTGGCTTTAATGTCCCCCGCCCCCCCCCGCTGCCGCATGGTCCCCCGGACCCGCTTCTGCCACCAATAAACACCTTTGTACGTCCCACGGCTCCGGGGGGGGGAAACTCCAAAGTCGGGTAGGGACATGGCGGGGGGAACGGGACTCCAACGCCGGAGGGGGGCACATGGGGGACCCCCAAACCTGGAGGGGGCGGGGGGGCACATGTGGGGGTGACTCACAGCTGCGGGGGGCGACACCCCAATGCCGGAGGGAGACATGGAGGGGGGCGGGGCGCTGGGACGCGGGGGGGGACACACGGGGACCCCCAAGATGGGCGGGGGGGGTGGTGGGGATACGGGGGGACCTCGGGGCTGGGGGGGGGGGGGCGGGGGACACGCGGCGTCTCCCTCGGGCGGGGCCCCCCCCACCCACGCCCGCCATCGCCGCCATCTTGTTCCGGCGCACCGCGGTGACGTCACACGCGCGACCGGAAAGGCGCTGTCCCTTTCCCCTGGGTGGACACGCCCCTGCCTGGCTCCGCCCCTTCCCTCGGGCAGCAGCGGGCGCCGCACTGCTCGGCCACGCCCCCTCCGCGCTAGGCCACGCCCCCTCCCGCGCTAGGCCACGCCCCCCTCCCGGACGCCTGGGTCCTCGGGCGGGTCCCGCAGTCGCTCCCCGGTCGCCGCCGCCGCCGCTGCCGCCGCAGGTACCGGGACGCCCCCGGGACCCCCCGTTCCCCAACCGGGACCCCCCCGGGACCTTCCGGTCCTTCCTTCCCCCTAACGGCTCGGTGACTCAGCCCCGGCCCCGCCCTGTTCCCGGAAATCCCACCCGGAGGCGGGAGAGGGGGCGTCTATTAGGGCCCGGGGGCACCGTTAAGGGCCCAGGGAGGTCTATAGGGCCCCGGGGGGTCTATAGGGCTGGGGGGATCCATAGGGCCCAAGAGGACCTGTAGGCCCGGGGGGATCTGTAGCACCCAAAGGGCCCTGTAGGACCTATGGATCCCTAGGGGCTGGGAGGATCCTCAGGGCCTGGGCTGTCTATAGGGCTGGGGGATCCATAGGGCCTGGAGGGATCCAATAGGGCCTGAGGGGTCTGTAGGCCCCAAAGGATCTGTAGGGCCCAGGGTATCTATGGGGGCCTGGGGGGATCCACAGGGCCTGGGTCCTGAGAGGATCCACAGAGACCGGGTCTATCTATAGGGATGGGGGATCCGCGGGGCCCAGGGGGACTATAGGGCTGGAGTGATCCATAGGGCCTGGAGCTACCTATAGGGCCTGGGGGCTCCCCAGTTCTGAGGGGGGGGGTGGAGTGTTATCTATAGGGCTGGGGGCTCTGGAGGGCTCTATAGGGGATCCCCCCGGCACCCCCAGTGTTGGGAGGGGCTCATGGGTTTTGGGGAGGCCTATAGACAATGGGGGTCTATAGGGCCTGGGGGTGTCTATAGGGGACCGGGGGGTCTATAGGGGATGGGGGGGGTGTCTGTGGGGCCAGGTGGGGCTATAGGATGCGGAGGAGCCTATAGTGCCTATGGTGTCACCTAACGCTGCTCTCGCCTTCTCTTCCAGCCTCTCCCAGCGCTCCCAGTAACCTCCAGCACCGCCCTCCAGCGCTCCCAGTAACCCCCTCGTCTCCCCCAGCTCTCCCAGTAACCCCCAGTACCGCCCTCCAGCGCTCCCAGTAACCCCCCCAGTGCTGCCAGTGCCCCCCCTTTGTGGGGACCATGTTCCTGGTGAAGGGGCTGCTGGGGGGGGCGGGGGCGGGGGAGGCGGGGGGGGCTCCCCGGGGGCATCGGCTCGGTGCTGGGGGGGCTGCTGAGCGGGGGGGGTGCGGGGGGGCGCGGGGGCGCCGGGGGGGCCATGGGGGTCCTGGGGGGCGTCATCAGCGCCATCAGGTGAGGGGGACCTCGGGGACGTGGCCGGGGGGGGGGGGGGGGCACTGGGGACATGGGGTTAGGGGGACACGGGGGGTATTGGGGACACAGGGGGGCATTGGGGACATGGGGACGTATCCCCAACGATGGGGACGTGGGGCTGGGGGACACGGGGGGGTACTGGGGAAACGGGGGGCATTGGGGACATGGGGACATATCCCCAACGATGGGGACGTGGGGCTGGGGGGACACGGGGATGTGGAGGTGGGGAGGACACAGAGGGACATTGGGGACATGGGGGTCATAGGGGTTGGGGGGGGCATGGGGGGGGCCACGGGGGGGCATTGGGCACACGGGAGGACATTGGGGGTGTGGAGTTGGGGGACACGGGGGACACCAAAGGGACTTTGGGGACACCGAGGACACCGGAGTCATGGGTTTTGGGGGACCACAGGGGGACGTGGGACTGGGGGGACACCGGGGGGGGGGGGGTGTGTGGCCCTGGGGACCAGGGTCACCTCGGGGCGCTCTGACCCCCCCCGGCTCCCCCCCCACCTCCCCCACAGCGAAGCAGCCGCCCAGTATAACCCCGAGCCCCCGGTAAGTGACCTTCCCCCCCCCCCCCGCCCCGATTCTGGGGTTCCCCCGACCCTGGCATCCCCCACCGGGTTTGGGGGGGTCCCCTTGACCCTTTGATCCCCTCCCCCCCCCCAGCCCCCCCGTACCCACATCTCCACGGTGGATGCCAACGAGAGCGAGGAGGTGCGGCAATTCCGGAGGCTCTTTGCCCAGCTGGCGGGGGATGTGAGTGACCGAC